>NC_048228.1:8500635-8521487 GCF_002007445.2 Ailuropoda melanoleuca
GGGCCCGGGGCGGGGCCTGACGGGCCGGGGCGGGACCTCGCGCTCCAGCTAATGCAGGCCGAGGCCCGCTCAGCCCCACGGCGGAGCCGCACCGTGCAGCGGCGGCCGAGCGCAGGTGACCGGGGGGAGTGGGCGCGGGGAGCGCCGCGGTAGGGGTGCGGGAGGGCCAGGGCCCCGCAGGAGGGCGGACTGGGCTGTTTCCGGGCAGTGCGCGGAGGGAGGCCCGGCGTGGACAAGGCCCAGGCCTCGGGGGCTGCGCAGCGCGTCCGAGAGCGGCTGCTGAGGCGAGAACCGGGGCTGGGGTCGCTATCGATGCCCAGGGTTCCGAGCCGCGGCTTTGGGGGGCACTTTAAAGCCACAACGCGAGGTGGGAAGGCTGCAGGCGCGCCGGGGATCCTGGGGCTGAAGCCCAGCCGCGGGGGTGGAGGTGGGAATATGGGAAAGGCCTTTCCCCATCGCCCACCCCCTCTCCAGTCCCAGCTGGGCAGCTGATTTATTCTGCGGCCTTGAGAAATTCTCTTGAGCTCTTTAGACCTACGTTGGAGACAATGGTAATTATCCCCCTGCCCCCAACCTCTCTCCCTCCTCCGTTGGAGGACTTGCTGGATGGACGGTTCTGCGGGACTGCGCATTGTTCCTTACACTCTAAATCCTGGCCTATTGGAAAAGGCTTGCTCTAGAATCAGAGAAGACTCTTTCCGACCTCTGTCCCTGTCTGTATGACCTTGGGCAGGTACTCATACCCCTTTGGGTCTCCTTAGCGTCCTTTAGAGGCTGTTGTGAGGTGACAGTAAAATCACTTTTCTTTTAAGATTTTATTTATTTACTTGAGAGAGAGGGAATGAGTGAGCAAGAGAGCATGAGCAGGGGCAGAAGGAGAAGCCGACTCCCCTGCTGAGCAGGGAGCCCAATGCAGAACCCGATCCCAGGACTCTGGGATCATGACCTGAGCCCAAGGCAAGACGCTTAACCAACTGAGCCACCCAGGTGCCCCAAAATCAATCACCTTTTTTTGAGCATCTGCTGTGTCACATCCTTTGAAACCATTTTAGTACCGTTCCTGGCCCCATTTTCCAGAGGAGGAAACTGAGGCTTAGAGAGGCACGGTGGATTTCCCGAGATAGTAAATGGCAGAGCTGGGATGGGACAGTCCACTGCCATGGCGCGCTGCAAATATCCGGTTCTGGAGAGGGGGCCCGGTCTATAGTGTAGCTTTTCAATAACCACAGCGGGGCGTCCAGAAGCCACACGCCATGGCCGTGGGGAACATCAACGAGCTGCCCGAGAACATTCTGCTGGAGCTGTTCACGCACGTGCCCGCCCGCCAGCTGCTGCTGCGCTGCCGCCCCGTCTGCAGCCTCTGGCGAGACCTCATCGACCTAGTGACGCTCTGGAAGCGCAAGTGCCTGCGGGAGGGCTTCATCGCCGAGGACTGGGACCAGCCCGTGGCCGACTGGAAGGTCTTCTATTTCCTACGCAGCCTCCACAGAAATCTCCTGCACAACCCATGCGCTGAAGGTGGGGTGCAGAGTGGGCCTGGAGTGCCCCCAGTGCACACACGGTCATGATAGCAGCTGACTTTCATCATGCACTTACCGTGAGCCAGGCACTTTGGCGGGTTTAACTCCTTCAATCCTCTCACAATAGTCCTAAGGGGTAGGCGCTGTTAGCGCTCCCATTTTTCCGACGGGCAGACTGAGGCCAAGAGTGGCATTTTGTATTCCACCCTTAAGATTATTTCCCCAGTGACCTTTCCTAGGAGAGGGACTGTTGGCCAGTTGGGACTACTTGTGCCCAAGACTCAAGACCAGGAAGTCAGAGCCGTATATCGTTGGCCTAGTTCCCAGACTCCAGGGCGAGGCCTTCTAGGACTGCCCCAGGGTGCAAAGGGGACTTTACTTATGGAAGAATGGGAGATCCAGTCTTCTTTCCAGCATATTACAACAACAGGTAAAACAAATCTATATCATCTAGAGCTCCCTTTTTCCCTCACTGTGTTGTAACTCATTGGCTGGACACCGGAATGAGGTGGGAGCCTCATTTCCCATTATTTGGCTAAATTCTGGAGCAAAATGATAATGAAATGACTCCAGTCTGTCCAGAGCTTTCAGATACCTGCCTCACTTGACTCCACAACAGTCATGTTCTTGGGCAGCAGTTGGCATACTATGGTCCGTGAGCCAAATCTGGCCCAGGAGCTAAAAGTAGTTTTTGCAGTTTTAAATGGTTTTTTAACAAAAAAAAAAAAAAAAAAAAAAAAAAGACTGCAACAGAGATCATATATAGCCCACAAAACCTACAATATTTTGGCCCTTTGCAGAAAAAGTTTGTCAGCTCTTGTTCTTAACTCCAGTTTACAGAGGACAAAACCAAGGCTCAGAGAGGGAAAGCAACTTCTCTAAGGTCACACAGCCCCGTATTGGTAGAGCTGGGACTAGCCCCAGATCTTTCTGCTGGTGTCAGAGCGTTCTCCATCACAGAAGGAATCTGGTCATTCACATGGTCACATGTCTTGGGATTCCTAGTGGAAATCACTTACCATGGTGCTGGGCACACAGGAAGCATCTAATAGGAGACAGCCACTATTGGTCTGCGGTATCCCCGCACAATGTCCCACAGCATGGGGCTTGAGGGCAGCTGCAGAGATTCAGGGAGAGGATCTGGGAGGAAGGGGCACTTAAAAGACCACTGGGGGGCTTCCCTATGATGTAAATTCTGCTTTCTGGCCAGAGGGCTTTGAATTCTGGAGCCTGGACGTGAATGGAGGTGATGAATGGAAGGTGGAGGATCTCTCTAGAGACCAGAGGAAGGAATTCCCCAATGACCAGGTCAAGAAATACTTCGTGACTTCTTATTAGTAAGATCTGAGGCTGGGGAACTGTTGGGGTGGGGGGAAACCCAAGTCACTTCACCCTGGGGTCTCCTACTCTGGGAACAGCAGTCCTTGTCCCCCAGCGCCCTAGTGCTGAGCCCCAGCCCCTCCCACCCCTCTGCCTGCCCCCAGCACCTGCCTCAAGTCCCAGGTGGTGGACCTCAAGGCCGAAGGGTATTGGGAGGAGCTGATGGACACCACACGGCCGGACATCGAGGTCAAGGACTGGTGAGTGCCTGGGGCGAGGGTCTGGGGGAGGGGGGCCTGCCACTCAGGCGCCCCACCCCCACCCTGCCCCCCATCTCCGAGGCCCTGATGCGCCCTCCCTCTGCCTGCAGGTTTGCAGCCAGGCCAGACTGCGGGTCCAAGTACCAGCTGTGTGTTCAGCTCCTGTCGTCAGCACATGCACCCCTGGGGACCTTCCAGCCGGACCCAGCAACGATCCAGCAGAAGAGCGATGCCAAGTGGAGGGAGGTGCGTGGACCAGAAAGAGGGCAGGTGGCATATCACTCAAGGCCGAGACTGCAGTCAAACAGGCCTGGGTTCGGATCCCAGCCCTGCTGCTTCTCACCTGGGCCTCGGCTGCTTGAGCTCTGAAATGATACCAGTAAAGCCATGTTCAAAAAGGTTGACTACTACTAGTTACTAATATCGGTTATTACCACTGTCTAGACCAGGGGCAGCAAACATTTTCTTAACAGGCCAAATATAAATATTTTAGGCTTTGCAGACCGAGTTGTCCCTGTCACAACTACTCAGCTCTTCAACTCTGCCATTGTGTGGGGAGAACAGCTTTAGGGACGTGGCTGTGTTCCAATAAAACTTTATTTACAAAAACAGGCAGTGGGCCCCTAGTCCACAGTTTGCCAGTCTGACCAGTGCTGTCCAGTAGAATGTTCTGCAGTGATGGAAACGGTCTGTGTCTGCAACTGTGCAGGAGTCCGTAGCCATGTGTGACTGTGGAATGCTTGATAAGAGCCAGTTTCTGCTGTGACTGAGGAAATAAATTTTTTATTTTATCTAATTTTAATTAATTTCCATTTAAATAGCCACGTGTGCCCAGTGATGACTGTAGGGGACATCTTTTGGCAGTTTGCAGAGTTTCCTTCCATTCCTTTGAGCTGCAGTTTAGATAATCAATCCTACGGAGTGGACCCGGGAGGATTTTGCTCCATTTTACAGATGAGGAAGCTGAGGCAGAGAGGGGAAGTGGCCTGCCCCAAATCACAGAATTAGGACTAGAACTCAGTTCTGCTGACTCCTGGTCCAGCACTAAGACCTTGGCCCCTTCCTTGCCCCCGATCTCTCTCCCTCCCTCCACCTGTCCCCCCCCCCCCCCCCCCCCCNGCAGGTCTCTCACGTTCTCCAACTACCCACCCGGCGTCCGCTACATCTGGTTTCAGCACGGCGGCGTGGACACTCACTACTGGGCCGGCTGGTACGGCCCGAGGGTCACCAACAGCAGCGTCACCATCGGGCCTCCCCTGCCTTGACACCCCCCAAGCCCTGATCCGCCAAACCCTGACTGCTGTCGGAGAAGGGCTGGGTTAGGGAAGGAGAGGGGGACCAGGCTCCCCCAGACCTCCTAGTTCGTCCTTGCCCCTCAGTCGCCTACTTTATGGAGCCTCTCAGTTTGTGCGGCCCTCTCACGCCATGGGGCGGCCAGTGCTCTAGGCCCAAGGTCTCAACCTGAATGATGGCAGGGGAGACCTGTGTCGGCCCCTTTAAAAGATGGGGCCCCCGAAGTTGGGGAGGTGCAAGGTGTTCTCCCAGACTCTTCCAAGACTGGTCTCCAAGCTCAGATGCCAACCTAGATGTGTGTCCCTACCTTCCCCTCCTGGCCCCTTGCTCCCTGTCTCCATTGGGGGCCTTCAGAGCAGGGACTGTCAGGACATCTGGCTAGCCTGTGGCTGCCCTGGAGAGTGCAGATGCTGGGAGGTGACCACGTAGCTCAGACAGATCTGGGAGTGGAATGGGGGCTGTGCTGGCCTGTCCTCTGCCTCATTCTGCCCCTCCCAAGCTCCTTGCTCTGCCCACCTGCTCCGAGAGGTGACTTTGACCCAGAGGCTCAGGCCTAGTCTGAGATGGGCAGGGCCAAGATGGAGTGGGGGCCAGGCCAGGTCTGGACTGACCTTGCTGTCATTGAAGCCCCAGAAGTCAGGTGGGGGCAGGATCTCCAAAAGACCCCTGGAATCCCACACGTGGTAACCCAGGGCAGGTGGGGGGAAGGAATACACCCTGATTCTAAGAGCTGGGGTGTGTAAGCCACGGATGAGGTGAGTGGGTGGTTTTCAAGGACCACCTGTCCGCCTCCATGCCTAGACCCTTGGAATTGCCTTTACTGAATCTCCCCACCCTGCCCAACCTCACTCCTGCCTCTCCCTCCTGCCGAAAGGACAGCAGTGCTCGGATTCTGCCCCTGCTGCATGCAGCTAAATAAATGGTGTTTCCAGCCCAACCTGTGTCCTGTGGTTTCTGGGAGGAAAGGCAGATTTTACAGGAAGTCCTGCCCGGGACCTTCAGAAGGTGAGCATGGCTTCTGTCCAAGCTACAGGGAATGGTTGACATCTCAGGAGCCAGACTATGGCAGGACCAGGGCCCTAGTACGGACCCCTTAATGAGCTGCCAACATCTCACCCCAGCAGCCCTCCAGTACTGCTAGCTTCCTCCAGAGGCCCCGACACAAGGCTGGGGGTGGTGGAGCATGTGGATTTTTGGGTGGCCCCTGGATACACCTTATGCTGGGGCAGCAGGGCCATAGCGGGCACTGCTCACCGGTGTCTTACTTATCTGCCAAGAGCTTTACTGACATTAGATGAAGCCAAAGCATTTAGGACAGTGTATGGCACCTAGCAGATGCTCAATGTACTGTTTAATTATCTCAGTAGTGAGCTGGATTAGGGCCCGCCACGACAGGGACACCACTCACTAGCTGTATGTAAGTTAGCAAAAGACCCTTGGGGGGAGATGCAGCCCTGACCAGTTAATAAGGTGGCCCGGGCCTGGCAGCCTTGCGCAGTGCACAGCCTGCACAACCCTTTTTAGTTGCCTTGAGTACGCGCTTGATGATTACTTGTTGAAGGAAGAAAGGAATTAGTGACAAAAAACGCAAAGAGGTTTTTACTTTTGAGTAAACTGAGGTCTCCCTGAGGCCATGCCCTAGTGAAAGTACAAGCCAGGCTCCAGGCCAGAGTTCAGCAATCACCCTCCGGGGAGGGGCCCGCCTCCCTCCCTACAGCGAAGGGAACTGGTGAGGAGTCCTCAGAGCGGCCCGCACGAAGTGGAGGCTAGGTTAGGGGAAGGCTCAGAATTCCCCGAGGGAGGAGAAAGTCAAGGGAAGCGGTGGGACCGTGCTGCTGAGCCGCCGATCCCCTGGAGGGGAAGGCAGGTTCAGGCTACGAGGTCCGGGGAGCCCGTCGCGCAGCCCCGGCACTGAAGACCCCAAGATCCCGGCTCAGAGCTGCGGAAGAAGCCGGCTGCGGGTTTCTAGAAGGTGGTGGGCGGGGCGAGGCGGAGCTGTGCGCGCGGCCTGGGAACGGGAGGGGGAGGTCCGAGTGCGGCGCGTGACGCGGGGCGGGGCGACAGCGGACAGCAGCGGAGGCCGCAGGCTCCAGGCGGACCCGGAGGTCCCGGGAGGGGGGGAGGGAGGGACGGACGGGGGGCGGGGCGTTAACTAAGCCGGCGGCGCAGTTTCCCGCAGGCGGGGACTCCGGGGCCGCGGGCTGGGGGCCCCGGCAGCGTGGGGTACGCGCGGGGCAGGGTCCGGCGCGGCCGCCTGGCTCCGACTCCGGGAAGTGCTGCCTGGGAGCGACGCGCTGGCCACACCTCGCTGGTGGCGTCCCGGCCCGAGGCCCATCTGGGACCTCCTGGCACCCCCCACTCCCGCGGGTCTTGGGACGGGCAGCAAATTTTCCCAAGCCTCAGCTTCTGCTTTCGAGAAATAGGCGTAGTAACTGTGCCCGCAGGGGTCCTTGAGGAGGTCGGGACTAGGGCGGGGCACGTGGGAAGCACAGGTGCCTCTGGGGTCCTAACTCCAGGCCCCATCCTTGCGCAGTCAGGCTTCGCCCTAGACCCACGAATGGCAGAAACTAAGGGAGGCGATGCGACTGATAACGTGCGGCCAGAGACCAGACTCTGGACGCCTGGGTGAGGAGCTCTTCGTACCTAAGTCGCCTCTAACTCTAACCCAGTGACTTTTTGGCCTGGACAGTGCTTTTAGAGGTTGCCGACATTTAAAAACTGACAGGTTTCATTTTTTCGAAATTGTTTAGAGTTCCTTCTGAAAAAGCAGAAGACCTAGCCACACGGAGTTTTTCCCGTCATAGCGTTTTTGCACAAGGTGCAAGTACCTTATTTATTGTTCTCGGTGGTGCTGAAATGCTCCTGTCTGGAAAGGAGCCAGAGTGCGTGCCCACCCTCATCTGTGCTCGGATGGTAGCTTTAAGAAGTCTGCGGAGGGCTTCTTTGCCCAAGTCTATGGAAAATGAGAAGTCTCCTCAGAGACTCTACGTGTGGGAGAATATTCCCTCCCTCTTCCACGTGCGAGCAGATAAGGTCCCTCTGAGTGACAGTGGTTGGCCTTCCCTACCCCACCTCACCCGGGGCCCCGGGGATCTCCTTAGAGATCTAGATAACCAGGCAAGATTCAGGCCAGGGTGGTGGCACTGTAGTTTCCAAAAACCCTTGTGCAATTCAGGTGTAGAGAGGGGAGGGTGTTCTTTGGGGCAGCCAAGTACCAGTGCCGGAGAGTGGTTTCGCTCTAAGGGTAGAGAGAAGTAATGATGCCCTGACGCACTTCTCTGCCGGGCTCGGCGCTAAATGCTTTCCTTGTTCTCACTCAGTCCTTCCGGCCCTGCTGAGGTTGGGATGGTGGTTCGCTCCTCTTGCGGCGCCCCCCCGCTAGCCAGCCGCTGCAGGCCAGGATTCAGCCCCAGGCAGTCTTGCTCAGGGTCCCTCCATCGGCTGTGCAGTGTCGGAGCGTTTCGAAGTGGGCTCTGGCCTGATGCCCAAGCAGAGTGGAGTGGGAGGTGCGCTCACATCTGGCTGCCAGGCCAACATGAGCAGTTTGGGGAGAGGAAGTTGGTTTAGCCCTAGCCCCACCACTTAACGAAGCTGTGATGTCGAGTGTAAAATCTTCAGTACACCCCCAGACTGACAGTGAATTCCCAGCACTAAAATAACCTGACTACACCCTCCTGCAGAGCTCAGACAACGGCGTGGCCTTCGCAAGCTGTGCCAGTTCACTGGGCCTAACAACTTAAAATNGGGGGAGGGGGTTTGCGGGGAGGGCCTCTTTATTAGCCCCTAAAGTCTTTTATTAATATTTTTATTACACTCTTTCAAATGTGTGTAACTGCTCCCTATTTTGATGGCCTACTACGTGCTGGAAGAAGGCTCCAACCCCTCTTGTTTCACGAAACAGGATGAAGAGCCCCTGGCCCGGGTCCCTGGAAATCTGAGGGGTCCACCTCCTTGGTCAGGGCTCGTAACCAGTGTTGCCCCCACAGGCCTGTGGGCGCCCCCTCCCTGCCCTCCCCTGCCATGGCCCTGGTCAGCATCAACGAGCTGCCCGAGAACATTCTGCTGGAGGTGTTCACGCACGTGCCCGCCCGCCAGCTGCTGCTGCGCTGTCGCCCCGTCTGCAGCCTCTGGCGAGACCTCATCGACCTGGCGACACTCTGGAAGCGCAAGTGCCTGCAGGAGGGCTTCATCACCGAGGACTGGGACCAGCCCGTGGCCGACTGGAAGGCCTACTTCTTCCTCTGCAGCCTCCGCCGGAACCTCCTGCGGAACCCGTGCGCTGAAGGTGGGCCCGGGGCTGCCTGGGGCTGGCTCCCTCCCTTCCCTGAAACCCAGGGCCTTTGCCCCTGCGATTCCCACACTATCTGGAATGTTCTCTCACACCCCTAACACCAGACCACAGGCCCTTGGTTCCTTCTCATTCTCCGAGTTTCAGTTCCGACACCTGCCCTGGGCCCCCCCCATGTGGACACCGTGCTCCCCCACATCTGTCCTGTCCGTTCCAGTCAGTTCCTTCCTAGCATTTTCACAACCTGTAATTACCTGTTTTATCTCGTGGTTTTGGGTTTTTTTTCCCTCTTTGCTACAAACTTCAAGGTCCAGAGGCCTAATGGGTCTTGTCACCACTCTGCATACACCCAGTGTCCACAGTGATGCCTTCACATAGTCGGTGCTTGCAAAACGTTTGTTGAGTGAAGGAACAAACTGCACGTTCACTTCTCCATGTCTAGCTCAGTCTAAGCTGCCTGACATGTACGGAGGGTGTCCTCTGTGCCAGGCACTGGACTTCACAAATGTCATTATCCTCCCATTGTCCCCATGACCCAGAGGAAGGAAATGAGGATTTTCAGAGGTGACTGCAATCACCCTGTTTAACTCATGTTCTCTTGTACTTGCCAGGGTCTTTTTCCCTCATTGAGCACCTACGGCATACCGCCAGGCTTCTTGTTGGGGCTGTGGCAACAATTAACGGAGGCATATTTTGTACACTTAGAATCCCTGTTGTGTCCATTTTCTCTTGATCCTCACAAGGACCCAGGGAGTTGGCCAAATAAGTAGGGTTGGCTCCATTTTATAGATGGGGAGTGTTAGGCCCTATGGTGAGGACCCTACCCAAAGATCCGGAACTGCCCAGTTGCCCGGGCCTGGTCCTGACCCATGATGAAGGCCCTCGGGCCCCTCTCAGAGGCCCCATAGGCAGTGGCCCAGACACTCAATCTCTCCACCTGCCCCAGATTCCACTCAGAAGCTGCCCAGCAGGGCCACCAGCTCAGCTCACACGGCTCCACAGAGCCCGCCTACAGCCCTGACTTGCACTGCGCTGCGGGCCGACAGCCGTCAGTCCAGCCTTGCTGCCTTGCTTGGATCTCTCCTTGGGCCTAAGCTCGGCACAGCCCCACTCCTGGATTTCTGTGTTATTCCTCTGCTTCTCTCCTGGCAGGCCCCAGGCACCTGGGGAATAGGTGTGGGCTCCTAATAGAGGGAGCAAGAGAGCAATTTGGAAAAGCTTCCTTGGTGATTGTTCCGGAAAGCCTTGGTAGAGTTTTTTTAAGGTCCTCTCAGCTCAGTCTGAAAGGGCAGACCAGAACCTGCCAAGCCAACCTAGTGGGGATCACGGATATGAGGTTACTACGTGTCACCAGCACCAAGGATGCCCACCTTCACGGTTATCCCTCCCTCCCTGGGAAGAGGGGGGTCCGAGCTGGCACAGCAGCAAACCCAGAAAATCGGTCCTTGGGCCCCCTTGGATCTTGTTACATAGTTAGGGTGTCGGGGAAATGTCAGTCAAGTAAGTGGTGTGCGTTAGGACAAACTGACATTAGTCATTAAGAACAGAAGTGTTATCACTTCATAACTTCCTGTTTTGAGAACTGAAACTCTGGTATTTCCCAGAGCTCCTCACACATGAAAGAAAGGAAAGGCTAGTTTAGAATTTCTGGTAATACCATTTGTTTGGTTTTCCCCCCAAGCTTCATGCTAGGAGTCAAGACAAAGTGGGAGGGAGAGGGTCCCAGATCAGAACTGATATGGTGGGGATAGGTGGAAACGTGTTGGAGGAAGGGCACTCTGTAGGGGTGCTCCAAGGCACAGTTGGGGTGCACTCTTGAGATGTGAGCATGAGCAGGCCCTACCGACCTCAACCCCCCTGCCCCCCAGCCCAGGTGGGCAGGACCGGACCGGACATTGACACAGGGGATCTGACCTCGGCTTCTGTTTCTCCCTAGAGGACATGACATCCTGGCAAATTGACTCCAATGGGGGAGACCACTGGAGGGTGGAGAGCCTCCCTGGAGACCATGGCACAGATTTTCCGGACTCCAAAGTCAAGAAATACTTTGTCACATCTTTTGAGTAAGAGATACCACCGAGCTGGCGGTGTGGAGGGCGAAGAGGGTCAGGACCCCTTTTGCCAAATTTCAGGCCTAAGTGAGGGCCTCCCTGTGCAGCTGGAGGAGGGTGGTTCCCAGACGGGCTCAGTCTCCTGCTTTCCTAGGGCACGAGTACTCAGTGGCCAGGATTAGTAGCAGTGGGGGGTGAAGAGAATATAAGGGGGCTGGGAGCCGCTGGTGATCAGGGCAAGGCAGAGGTGTCTGCACGCTTCCTCACCTAGGAACGGGAGTTCCTGGAGGTGCCCTCATTGGGGCCCTTGAACTAGGATCACGTGCCACCTAGGCACAAGTGGGTCAGAGCCCCTGCGCATTTCTCGTAGGCCAGCGCCAGCTAGAGGCAGCGGTCCTGCAGCAGTGCGGGGACACTGCTGGGTCCCGGCCATGCAGAGCACACCGGGAACGTAAGCCTTTCCTTCTGCTCCCCAGGATGTGCCTCAAGTCCCAGCTGGTGGACCTCAAGGCCGAGGGCTACTGGGACGAGCTGCTAGATACCTTCCGGCCTGAAATCGAGGTTAAGGACTGGTGAGTGGGGCTCGGGCCACACTCTGCATCCTTCCCTCTTCTCCTACTGAGAATACCTATCGGCAGGGCCCACTCTGCCCGGTGGCGTCCTAGGCTAGGGGCTGCCCCTGCAGCCGGCACTTGCTCATTCCACACCTCCTGGCCTTCCCGCCACCCTGCATCAGCAAATGTTCATTTCAGTTTCCCGATGGGGAGACTGAGGCCCACAGGTAAGCTGTCACAAGCAGGTAGTAGAGCAAGAGGCAGCAGGACCCAGCCTCCCTGGAGGTTCCCACGCCTTCCCCCCGTCTGCCTCCCCTCGCCCCCACTAGTCCCTCACCGTGCATCCCTCAGCTCTTTCCCAGGCTCCTGCTCTGTGCTCAGAGCTGTGCAAGGCTCTGGCTTCGCCCGTAGCAGAAGCAGGACCCCGGTCCCAGCCAGGCCCTGGGACCCATCACTCTAAGGGTAGGCGGTGGGGTTTGAGAAGCATGCAGAGCTGCAGAGGGGTGGACAGCAGGGCTGAGCAGAGGGTGAGCTCTGTACCAGCCCCCACCACACAGGCCACCCCTTGAATCTCCCACTGAGTCCCCAGTCTGATCCACTGTAACGTACAGGGGGCACAGCTCCCACAGCCCAGGCCTTTATCTCTGCAGAGAGCCTCTTGCTTTGTTAAGGGGAAGTCTTCACTGGACACCCAAAAGGGTTGCCACTTTGCTCTGATGTGGCCCTGCATAGGGAGATGGCTGACCCCAAGGGCACAGGAGGGCCCAGAGAGCAGTGAAACCAGCTGGGCCTCAGGGGCAGAGCAGGGAAATCCAACTCAGAGCTCCAGTCTCTGGGTCTGCTGCCTGCCCGCCTCCAGGGCCACCTTCTTTCCGGGGGTGCACAGTCCTGAGCCCCACCCTCCCCCAGGTTTGCTGCCAGAGCAGACTGTGGCTGTACGTACCACATCCGAGTCCATCTGGTCTCAGACAACTACATTGTCCTGGCTTCCTTCGAGCCCCCGCCTGTGACCATCGATCAGTGGAACAATGCCAAGTGGACAGAGGTGAGGCCTCACCTGCTTGCCCCTCACCACTCACTTCTTGGAGCCCCTGCCTTCCAGCCTGGATAGCTCTCCCCTGCAGGACTTGGCACCTCCCCTTCCCCTCTCCACTGGAGTGATCACCCCATCTTGTCGCCTCCCCAGTCCTGGTGATCATCACTTCTTCCTCTCCTCTCCTCCCAGGTCTCCCACACTTTCTCGGATTACCCCCCAGGGGTCCGCCACATCCTCTTCCAGCATGGGGGCAAGGATACCCAGTTCTGGGCAGGCTGGTACGGGCCCCGCATCACCAACAGCAGCATCATGATCAGCCCTAAGATGACCAGGGACCCGGCCCCCTCCACAGCTCAGCCTGAGACCATGCAGGGGCAGAAGGCTGCCCGCCTGCCCTCCTCACTTCATCTCCACAGGCCCTTCTGACACTCTGTCATCTGCTGGCCATTCATCCGTCCTCTGTCTGGGCCAGTCGACTTCCAAAGGTCCCCTCCAGCTCAGCCTGTAGTGGGCAGTGAGGGCCCCTCCCCCGGGAGCGCCTGCCCCAGTTCCAACCTTGAGCAAACCCACGTTTGTGGCTAACTCCTGCAATATACTCTGACGTTTTGTGACAATAAATGTTTTCAGTAAAACCAGCCTGGGGTTGGGTCTAGTGGTGGGAGCCCTTGGCACTCTGGTAGAGAAGCAGCCCCTCCTCCCGGGTTAATTTCGTTTCTCCTGTCCCTCCCAGTCCAGTTAGTGACAGCCCAGCTCAGCCCTTGGGGCCCTTTATTGAAACAACTCACAGCACAGTATTTGAGACACAGGCCGTGTTGGCCGGCCAAATCCCAGGAGGCTAAGACAGAAATCAAGGTCCAGGCATCCTTCCCTGTCCTCCTGGGGAGAGTTTCTCCATGAAGGCAAGCAGACCTGAGCAGCGCCGCGCTGGAGGGTAGGTGGTCCGGACACACAGGCAATAAGTGCACTTGGAATCAGGGGGCCCCATAGCACTGCCCAAGGCGGGGGGCCCACAGTGTCCAACAGTTGTAGCATCCACGGTGGGGGCAGGCACACCCTCAGCTGCTTTTATGAGCTCGCTCTTCCACGTACAGCTGCATCTGGTAGACAGGAATACACAGCCGGGGTCAGGAGGACGGCCAGGGCGCGTCCTCGGGCAGGCCCACAGGCCCCTGGCGCACACATCTCTGCCTAAGCTTGGGGTCGTATGGCGCAGCCACCGTTAAGAGAAAGGGAGTTTGGAGCCTTACACGGCATTCCCTGGTCATCTCCTCTGAGCCTTGAGCCACGCGTGAGCCTCTGGCAAGGGCTCCGCATACCTTCGGTAAAGCCGACCAGGTCCCCGTGCGGCTCACCTTTAAAATGTCTGACGTCATCGTCTTTAGTGGAATCAGCCGGGGGTCGTGCATGTGGACGTCCTGCTCATCCGCCAGGATCCAGGGAAAGTCCTAGGGAGGGGCCCAAGGGAAGGCGGTAGAAGGGGGCTGGACCGTGGCCTGCCCTCACTTCGCTACCCCTTCCCTCCCCAGAGCTGGGGTCGTCAGGCTTCAGGGAGCAGCAGAATCCCTAGGGAACTCCCAGCATGACAGACACCCAGGTTCATCCCCAAGAAAGGCCGAGTCTACAGATGCAAGCTGGGCTGAGAACCCAAGTGACTTCACCGATTCTGAAACTGGTGGGCAAAGCCCGCCACCCCGACCCTGAGCACTGCCACTGAGCTGGCAGCCCCAGGACATGGCTCCACCCTTGTCTCCGTGCTGAGTGCCCAGGTGGGGCCACAACAAGCACGTGGCCACACAGTTAACACATAAGAAAAAGCCACTGGATGCCAGATGCTGCCATAAGCAACGTAATGAGCACACTGTCGGCGACACCCCTGCCCACTCACAGCTGTGGCATCTGGTTTTCAGAGCCTCCCAGCTGTGTCTCCCTGCCCACCTTCCCTGACCAGTGTCATCTCACCTTGATGACCTGAATCTTCTCCATGTTGCGAGTGGCAGCCTCTCTCGTGTGCACTAAGACCGTGAAGGTACAACCTGAAGAGGCGAGAGTGTGGTCAAGGCCAGGCCACCTCGTGCCTGCACTGGGCATAGCCTCTTCCCACCTCCCCAGCTAGCTCGGCAGCCCCCCAAAGGCGAAGAGTGGAAACCAAGTGCAAGGACAAGAGACGGTCAGTAGGGAGACTGAAGCCAGGTGGAAAGCAGGGTAGCTTCCTGGAGGAGGTGGACTCTCAGGTTCTAAAAGGCAGGAAGGAAGAGAAGTGGCTTGCTCCAGCCAAGTAGGGACCTGAGAACGCAGACCCAAGCCAAGGGAGCCATGCACATGCCCGAGGACAAGGGCATGGGGGTGCGCACACCTGGGGGGTTGTGGTCCAGGACCGCATCACATACACTGATCTTCAGGATGAAGGCTCGGAGCAGCTGCTCCACGTGAGACAGCAGGGAATCTGAGCTGGAAGGAGACAAGGAGGGTCTCCCATCACACTGCCGCCCCTCCCACCAGCAGGCAGTCAACCCTGGAAGCAGACCCGGGGGTCCAGAGCCCCTCTTTGCTTCTGAGTGTGTTGGTTTCTAAGCACCTGGCCCGCTATCTTGTCTACACAGTTAAAATCATCTAGAGAGTTGAAAAACACTGTCGAGTCCCATCCCAAACTAAGTCCGAAAGGGCCATAGGGAGCCCCCGTAGGTCCTTCTACTATGCAGCCTAGTCTAAGAACAAGGACAAAGCCCAAGGCTCTTCATCCCCAGGACAACAAGCCAGGAAGGGAGAGGGCTTGCCCAAGGCTACACAGCAAGTGGGGAAAGATTCCGGCGCCCCTGACCTCACCACAGGAAGCCAGCAACTGACCAGCCAACACATTTGCCCAAGGTCAGCCTCTGGTTGCCTATAGACTGGACGTATGACTGGGAAGGCAGAAAACTGCATTTGTGTCCTGGCTCTGCCACCATTTGGGTCACCCTAGGTAGCTCATGTCATCTCTCTGGTCCTTGTCCATCTGTAAAATGACGTCGAGACTAGCCGTTCAGCAATACTGTGATTTTCCAGGTCAGACATCACAGAGGTTACATGGAGAGCGCTGGGTGGCCAGCCGCGGCTCAGCTGCTAACAGGCCTTGTTAGGATAGCGTGCCTTGCCATTCTCCTCTTTACCAAGCTTCCTGGAGGAGGTGGACTTTCAGAGGGGTTCTAAAAGGCAGGAGGGAAGACAGGCAGCTTGGTGCAGCCAAGGAGGGACCAGAGAATGCAGACCAAGCCAAGGTATTCAGGGGCTGCCCTAAAGAGGTGAGCGTGAGGGCTCTTTCTAGAGACTTCACACCACCCAGCCAGGAGTGCAGTGAGAGGCAGCTTACCTGATGGACAGCAGTGGAGGCTGGGTGATTTCAAAGACGAATTTCTCCACTGGGCGGTGCTCTTTGTCCAAAATTACTACCACCACTTTCTCCACATCATTCTGCAAGAACAGGAATCCCCTACTCCAGAATCGGGTAACCCACACACCACCGCCACCTCCCTGCCAAAGGAAGGATGGGAAGGGCACACTCACAGCCCCGCTCAGCTTCGAGGCTGAGGGTCCCTGAGAGCCCAGAAGGAGGTTTGAGAAGTTCAGTAGGCACCCCCTGACATGAGTGGTACAGACTGAGAGGGAAGAGGACCCCTGGACCCCATGGGGGTGCATCTCAGAGAGCAGGACAAGATAGAAGGAGGAAACCCTGATAGGCCAAGCCCAGACAGAACTTGGGGGCGGGGAGAGAAACAGATGTGGGAAAAACCCAGAACCCTCTGGGGCAGGCAGGCCCCACCCAGCCAACTCCACTAACCAGGGCTCCCGGGCCCAGCACACACTGATGTGGCTCATACGACCTGAGGTTTGTCCCTGGGTGGGGGTGGGCTCCAGGGTACAGGAGACAGGCTTTTGGGTATAGAGTCATGGGGACCCCGCACGGTCCCAGCATCACCCCATCCTGGAGCATTGGAGGAGCAGACTGGGGGTGAGGTGGGCTGGGGGACTTGGTGCCCTCACCTTCTCCAGGAGTGGCTTGACACAGTGCAAGGTGTCCTGGATATACTGGTTCAGCTCCGGGTGGCAGGACATCTGTGCACAACCCCATCATGGCTCGTGAGGCCCGAAGCACCAAAGGGGAAACCACCCAACACCCCTCCGGGAGCCCGGGGAGGGAGGCCAGCAGTTCCCTGGGGCTCCCCACCCAAGACACTGACTTCCATCATGGGGCTAAGAATTGCAGATTATCCAGAGAGAGGGAGAAGTTAGAAGAATTTAATCTCAACATCATCACTTAATATAGCATTGGGGGTTTCTAATGTGGGGTCCATGGGCTCCTCCAGAGGCTGAGAAGTCCCTAAATTGTGTGTATTTGGGCATAAAGGCATTTTTCCCAGAGAAGGGATCCAAAAATCTAATCCATTTTCAAAAATGAGAAATCTGGAACTAAGAGCTATGTGGCCTCAGGTAAATCACTTAACTTCTCTGAGCTTTACTTCCTTTATCTGTGGAAGATCTCATAAAGACAAAGTGAGGAGAGAGATAAGCACCCAGGACACAGCAGGTGCTCAGTAAATGCTATTCTGTGTTCCTTTTCCTTGTATATCCTTCAAGCTTCCACCACCTTCCAGTACTGGGTCATTCATTTATTCTAACATTTACTAAGTGCTTCCTAAGGGGCTGGCACTTCTAGAGAGTGGGGATGGGGAGCACATATTTACGGCTTTGTCTGCCTTTTGACCTAAGACAACCCATTACAATGAGGGCAGAGAGAAGGTACCAGAGGTTTACAGGAATCACCTCCCCAAAGCAACCACTCACTAGCCTCAGAGGCTCTTTTAAATACAGCTGTGCCCCAAGGGCAACTCAGATGCCAGGGCCTGGTCCCTAACTTGAGGCAAGGGCAACTCCCAAGTTCAGAGGGGATGGAAAGAAAAGTCACTGCAGTAGGGGTGGGAGGCTGTCAGGCTGTCAGCTGAGGCTGGGAATTGGAAGGCAAGGCCAGGCTGCTTTGGAGTGGAGGGGGAGAGGGGGCTGAGCCTGAAAGTGGAGGACGGTTCAAAAATCCACCCTCTACCCTCTTCGAGGTTCGCGGGTGACCCAGTAGCCCCAGCCCAGATGTGGGGGTTCACCTGGACAGGCACGTTGTACTTCTTACGCTTCTGGAAGATGCCCACCGGGTAGACCTCGCGCACGTAGAGGATTAGGTGCACGGCCACCTCCAGGAACTCGCAGAGCACGTCGGCCACCACTGAGGGGACAGAAGCCAGTGAGCTCGGAAAGCCCGCCGGCTCTCCCTCGCCCCCCAACCCCGGGTCCACAGGCTCCGCCTCCCTACCTTGACCAAAGTTGAGGTCCTGACGCGTGAGTGTGGTCATCCTTACCGCCACCTAGGGGGTGGGGCAGGAGTGGGGGCTAGTTTCAACGGGCCAGGCAGCCGCAGGGTCCGCCCGCCTCCACCGCCCCTCCCCTCCGTCTGGAGGGAATGCGGGCAGGACGCCCCCCCCTTCACACAGAATCACGGCGGCTAGAAAGGACCCCTCCACGCTGGCGTCATAGCTCAGGGACATCAGCTGCGCCCCGATCAGCTTCTGTCTACTGGCCCCCTCGCCCTGCTGCCTCGGTGGGTAGGAAAGGCCAGAGCTGCGCTCGCAAAAAAAGGGCATGGCCACAGAGGGAACGGCGGGTAGCGCAGGCCCGCGAGGGTAAAATAGGACGCGCGGAGAACGAAACTAGGCTGGAATAAGACTCCCCCCGCTCTGCCTGGCCGGAAACCTCCTCGGAGGGAAACCCGCCCCTCTCCCCTCCCGCGGTACCGGCTCCGGCCTCTGGGCGCGGCTCGGGGCTCGGCCCCAGCGCTGGGAACCACCGACCCGACCACTCGCGCCTCCCGCTCAACCAGCGGCCTGGACGCCGCTCCGTGACGTCCGCTGCGCTCCGGCAGGTCCTAGTGACCGCCTCTGGCCACGCCCACTTCCCCGCGCAGCCAACCGTGGGGGCGGGAGGGAGCGGCGGCCTGGGGGCGGGGCCTGGGAGGGGCGGGACCAAACCTCGGCGCCAAGATCCCCGGGCCCTGGAAGGCTGAGCCTGCGCCGCGCCGCCTCCCTTCGGTTTGGGGTGCGCGCGAAAAAAGACACCTTTGCAGATCGCTACGCATTTTGCTCCCCAGGCCATTTTTCTCGCTTTGGGAAGCTCTGAGAGGGGGAGGTTAGGTGTTGCTGGTGAGGACCAGGTGGAAGGCACAGCTGGGAACTAAAGACAGCGACATCTGCTAGCTCCAGAGTCACCATCCCCGGACCTCAGCTGCCCAACCGAAAGCGAATCCGCCGGCTCCGGGGGCGGGGACAGCGGAAGACAGGGTGCACCAGGGACGCCCCCACTCCCGCCCCCACCCGGAAACTAAATGCAGCCTGGGTTTACCTCCCAAGAAGATAAAACCTCCCGGGCCCAAGCGTCATAGCGGTAGCTGCGCTTTATAGGGCGCTGGCCGTGTGCCAGGCACCGGGCTAAGTGTGCCAGCGGATGATGTCACTAAATCCTCAAAACAAGTCCGTGCGACAATTATTATGATATTCCCCACTTTACAGTTGAGCGAAACGAGGTTCAGAAGGATGAAGTAACCTGTCCGAATCACACATCTATGGAGGGAGGGGATGCGTGGAGTTGTCCTCGACCACTACGCTTTACAGTTCTGGAATCCCCTAGAGATACGAACTCTGGAAGGGCTGAGAGGCCCCTGGGATATAATAATAGTAATATTAAAATCATCACTAACACAGATTGAACCCTTTATCTGTCAAGCACTGATTTCTTTAATTCCCTCATTAACCCTCAGAGCTAAGCACCCATTTTCCAACCCCACTTTATAGATGGTAAACAGTCTCAGAGATGTTCCCTAATTTGCCAAAATCACACAGCCGGTATACAAACCCAGTTCTGACTTCTAATCTGACTCCAGAGCCTCAACTCATTCTCAGCCGCTTTATTCTACAGATGAAAACACTAAGGTCAGAGAAATTGCTGTGAAATTATAGGCAACGAATCATGCCCAGAAGCCTGGGGACCTTGTCCCTGACCTCCAGGGACGTAAGAGCTTGTTAGGAGTCATGCCCACCTGTGGGTACACAGATTTCGCCAGGAATGTTTATTGGTTACAGCTCAGTATTGGAGACCTGTCCCCCTTTTCACTCCGGATGCCTTCAAACCTGCATTTGCCCACTTTTGATGGGGTGAAGGCAGGGGAGAGGATAAATAACTTGGCCCATTAAGCCAGGAATGCCAGCAAAACATTTCCTAGAAGCAGTCCTTGGAAACCTGCATCAGAATCCCTGGGGAGCCCATTAAACACCTGGAACCCAGGCCTATGGACCAGTCTGGGCACAAGGCAGGGTACTGGCCCTTTAACAAGTTCCCAAGGGGCCCCGATGCCAAAAAAAGTATAGCAGTCTGGGGGCGCCTGGGTAGCGCAGTCCTTAAGCGTCTGCCTTCGGCTCAGGGCATGATCCCGGCTTTCCGGGATTGAGTCCCACATCGGGCTCCTCCACTGGGAGCCTTCTTCTTCCTCTCCCACTCCCCTGCTGTGTTCCCTCTCTCGCTGGCTGTCTCTCTGTCACATAAATAAATAAAATCTTTAAAAAAAAAAAAAGTATAGTAGTCTGGGCTGTTCCCAAGGAAAGTCTGCATTTCATACAATTTCCATGCTTACCCCAAAGTGAGAGATGATTTATTTCAAGAATTGATACACCTGACAGCCCATTTTGGGCACAAAAACCCTTCTCAAGATTCGGGGACCCTGCCCATGTCATGCCATGTAGGAGAAGACCATTTGCACACAGAGCCAGCTGAGCAGCTCACTGGCTTATAAACAGCGTCCTCTGCCTCCTTGAGATTTCACCATTGTGGATACTTTGACATGGGAGAAAGCAAGGGTCCTTCTTTGCCCCTCTCTGGGGCTGTTCAAGCAGCTTTTTTCACTAGCAACAGGAAGTGGCAGTCATGGGGGGACAATTCCTTGTAAAGGGTTTCTTAGGATTAGATCCAGGATGGGAAGCTCAGAGTCAGCTACTCCTGTGGGTGGCCTCCAGGGTACAGTGTGAGCAACGTGGGGACTCATGCCAAGCCCCCAGCCTTAGCCCCCTGCTCTGAGAAGACACAGTGCAAGCCACCTGTAGGTCTCCTGACTCACGGAGCTAAAGCACTTCAAAGAAACCTTGGGGGCCATACGACCCAACACTCAACATTTTTCAGATGCAGAAAGTGAGGTCCCAAAAGCCTTTGTTTGACACTGGGGCACCTGCCTTGTCAACTAGAAACCCATGGACAAAATGCCTAGGCTTGGGGCTTTGGATTCAAAGCCAGCCATCAGCAGAGGAAGGCAGGCTGGGACACAGATGAAAAGGGATTCAAATTGATCTCCCCCCTAACCCCAAAAAGGCCTCTTTCTCCTCGTTTGTGAAATGAACAGGCTGGACAGATGTTCCCTAAACCCCTGACAGCCTTGGGTTCCATGGAGGCCAAGAAGCTGGAGAGGGGG
>NC_048228.1:8521901-8525278 GCF_002007445.2 Ailuropoda melanoleuca
GGGGGGGGCTGGAGAGGGGGGCCAGGGCAGGGGGAGCTCTATGAGGACTCATCTGTCATTTTTATCCATAGGGCTCTGTGGCATCTGGGTTTCTAGATCTTAAGCACATCAGCATGATGGATAGTCTTGGGTCCCAGATTACATCATGGGGTTAATTTATTACATTTTTTGAATACCCATTTGCTGGGAGACTGTTTTTCAAAGTTATTTGCATATTTTTCACCATAACGACAATATGTAGGAGGGCATCTGGGAGGGAAGGATGGATGTTTAGGAGGGGAGAGCGAGCTTATTTGCCAACTGGAGCAGGTCCCTGAGGGTCTGCAATGAGGACAGAAAGAAAATCACTCCCAAGAGACATTTAAATTGAAACCAAGAGAAGAAGGCAAGATGTAACAAAGTCTTGCAAAGACCAAGGCCTTCATGGGCAAAGGAGGATTCCTGGGGTCCCCTGAACAAACATGCAACGAGTGAACTGGGTAAAACAACGGGCAATGAAGTGTCCAGAAACCTACGATGCTTCCAAAGTCCTCCCAGGCTGATCACAAGACACAACATTCATCTCATCCTGCTTAAGATTCCTAAGACACCAAACACAGGAGGGGGCGGGCAGCCACAGAGAGTCAGCCACATATAGCCTGGTGACAATCCCACTGGTCCCCCGCTGCTCAAGGACCCAGCCAGTTGGCACACCACACCGCCTTAAGCAGAGACACAGCCTTGTTCATTCTTCCGGTCTGGCACCTCACCCAGTGCCCGGCCATACCGAGTTCTCAGTGAGTGCGTGCAAATGAACTCAGGAAAGACCGGAGAGAGGAAGTAATGGTGCACAGTGACTCGTTGCCACTTGCCCCACTCGAATCCTAACTTACTCTGGATGAGAACAAAGACCTGGGATCAGTACCTGAGCTACAGGTGGCGGTGTGCAGAGAAGAGCAGCTTTCAAAAATGAAGCAGGAGCTGGCGAAGGCTCACTACGTGCCCCCTCCCTGCACCCACCAGGCAAGGCTGCGTCTGTGCCTGACACGCTGCTCCTCTCCCCACCGCTGCTCCTTAGCCAGCTGGGAGGCCCTTCCCTCTCTGAATCTCAGTTCCTCATCTGTAAAATGGGGTAACGGTAGCACCAGTTCCATAGGGCTGGGGGATGGAGTGGGCGGGAAACAAGTAAGATATTTGTAAAAATGCAAAGTCCACAATGCCTGGCACATAAATTCTCAGCTGGTCCGTTATGACAACAAGAAGAAGAGCTACATGTGCGAAGCCCCTAGAGCAAGCACTCTGCAACCAGCCACCAGGGTTTTCAAAACCCTATGTACAACACCCTCGGCTGCACCCCCTTCCCCATTTCCAAAAAGGCAGCCCCCAAGGTGCCCTAAGGGAGGACACGCATCCCCATGGCCAAGATGCCTAAAGACAAGGGACCTCGGCGGACACGCAGCTCCTCCCCGCCCTGCTCTGGCCTTCCGAGCTGAGGCCTGACCTACACGGCTCCCCAGATCCTCTGCTGACCTCAGGCCCAAGCCAGGGCCCTGCCCTTAGGCCAGCAACACTGGGTGCTCCCAGCACCTCGGCCAGGGCAGAGCCCACTCATGCCATCCCCTCCCCGGCGTTTTGCCGACTCCCCAATATCACTGACCCCTTGTCTGTTAGAAGGACCTTACAATACATCTCTTCTTAAACTTAGAACCTCCACCCAGAGACACAAAATGTCTTCCACAATTTCAGGGGTTCCTGGGCCCTCTGAAGTCATCCCAGACCACAGCGTAAGAACCCTTGATCCAGCATGACTGCCCCCTTTTTTTTAAATAACTGCTTTATTGAGGTGTATATCACAAACCATAAAGTTCTCCCTTTAAATGCAATGCAGTGGTTTTTAGTAAGTTGTGCAGCAATCAGCACTAATTCCAGAACATTTTCATTGCTCCAAAAAGAAAACCCCACACACAGTAGCAGTCACCCCCCCACCCCTTCCTCCTGCCCCAGGCAACCCCTAGACTACTTTCTGTCTCTACGGGCTTGCCTATTTTGAACATTTCATATAAATCATACAACATGTGGCCTTTTAGATCTGGCTTGTTTCACTTAGCATGTTTTCAAGATTCATCCACATTGTGGCGCGTATAGGTATTTCATTCTTTTTATGGCCAAATAATATTCCATTGTATGACTCCACCACATTTTCTTCATCTACTCGTCAGTCAATGGATATTTGAGTGGTTTCCACTTTGGCCATACAACTCTGGGGAAACTGAGGCCCAAAGTCACCATAACCACGATGGGATAGGAGTCCAGACCTCTCCTAACACCTGTCTTTTCCCACTGCATCACTCTGGGACAACCCAGAGAACGGAGAGCATGACAAAAGGTCGCCCCACTGGTGAACAGCCAGAGCAGCAGCCTTTGAACCAGAGTCCGCAGTGAGTACCTGGCCACAGTTTCATTCCTGAAAAGGAGAATCATGCCCACAGACACCTCTCTCATCCAAGCCACCATCACCTCTTTCCAGCCACAGTTCCTGTCTCCCCACTTTTGTCCTTGCCCTACTGCAGTCTATTCCCAACTTTAGGAATTGGAGTGAATTAATTAAAGCCTATCAGGTCCTGTCTCTACTCTGCTCAGAACTCAGTCCATCCTGGTGCCCATCAGGCTAATAATATTATAATAACACTAGCACTTAATTTTTCTAGAGCATTTGCCATGAGGCCAGGATCTTAGGAACACTATCTCCCTACAAAGGCCATCGCACTTAATCCTTGAACTCTAATAAGAGTCAGGGATGATAATGAGCTCAGAGAGTTTAGGCGCCTTTTCCAAGGTGATCAGGAATGGCATCAGCAGATAAGCCCGCATCTGGCCTGACCACAGAACCGAGCTCCTAAAGCCCGGAGCCGTGATTGCGACATTCTACAGGAAGAGGAAAACAGTCTAAATGGAAGCGACTGGACGAGCTCTGGGCGCCAGGCAAGAGGGCCGCTTCTCGATCGCCGGGGTTCCGCCCCACCGCTCTTTGATCTTTGCAGCGCCTGTGGCCCCGCTGACCCCGCTGTGAGTTATGGGGGCCGCGGGACTCATAACACAGCATTCCCGGACTCGCAGGGTCGTCGGGACGCGGCGCCCCGCGCGGTGACGGATGAGCCGCCCCTGGGGCTTGCTTTGTCCCGGCTGGGTTGGGCTGGGGAGCATCAGACGGACTTTGGACGGGGCGTGGAGAGAGGAAGACGGCGTGTGTGTGGTTGTGTAGAATTCTATTTCTCCCTTCCCTCCCGGGGGGTGGGGGGGAAACAGCAGTGCGGCCGTCAGCGCCCGGGATTCCCACCTGGTAACGTTTGAAGACCCCCTATACCCCTACATCGAAGAGCGACCTCTCCTAGAACCCC
>NC_048228.1:8525859-8605940 GCF_002007445.2 Ailuropoda melanoleuca
CCGCCCTCGGAGCCGTCGGTCCGAGTGCCCGCCGCCTCCGCTCCTCGCCGCGTCTCCGCTCGGCTCCAGGCTCTGCTCCCGGTCCCCGCGTCTGCCTACCTTCCGCTGGACGCTCACTTTTCTACGCTTTGACACTTTGCCTCGCGTGCGCCCTTGCTAACCCCCCCTCTCCTCCTCGCCTTCTCCCTCTGGGACCGAGTCTCTCTTTGTCTCTCTGTCTCTGAGTCTCTGGGTGGTCTCCAAGGCGGGGGAGTGGACTGGGGAATCCGCCACCGCTCGAAGAAGCTTCGAAGACTCCCTGAGCCCCGGACAGAGCTGGCAGGCGTGTCCTCCTGCCCCTTTCGAGGCTGCCCCGGGAAGCGAAAGTATTTCGGGGGGAGGAGGTTCTGGGTGCGCCCCTGCCGGCACTGCCGGTGGCCCCGCGCCCGGGCCAGGTCCGCGCCCTTGCAACCGCGACCGCCCCGGCTCAGGCCCTCTTCCTCCCCATTGGCTTTTCTCCATTCGCGCACCCGCGTCTCAGCCGCCTCCGGGAGCCAGGAGCCGAGGTTTGAGACGTGGGGGCTCTTGGGTTTCCCGCCAAGTCTTCTTGCTTTCCTCCACTGGGTGTTCCCTCGGCCTTCGCCTCCATCTGGTCTCCTGCCGGGTGCTCTCCTCCACGCTGCCCTCCTCCCCGCCTATGGCACACCAGAAGTGTCCCGGTGCGGATTTAGCACCATCCCTCTGGGATCCGGCAGACAGAGGCCTTGGGAGTGATCTTGGACAAAGGAATGCATGTCTCTGAGCCTCAGTGTCCCCTTCATAAAACGGGGATAATAGCACCTATCTACAGGGACATGTGTTGGAACAGTGAAAAAAAAACAGATTGGATGCCGGCACAAAACACGCTTGGGGGCCATGGGAGAGGCTTCAGTCCCTGGCTGGGGTGGGGATGGGGGGGCCACAGCAAGGGGGAAATGGATCCCCAATTCAAGCTTAGAGACACTGCAGAGAAACGGCACAGTGGCCCCCTCCCGCATGGGGGTCACAGTTGCAGCCCCCTGCCCATTACAGGGTTCCCGCTCTCATAGGAACTTTCCTCTCTTCTCACTCCTCCTCTCAGCTTGTCCTAAAAGCAGCTTAAAAATCAGGGTGAAAAGGGTCTCTGCTTCCAAAATGAGGTGAGTGTCGCTGTGTCAATGTTACCAACAGCTGGTCATTCATCATGAGGCATCCATGTGACGTATTCCCAATTCTGAACCTCTGTCTTGCCCCGATTTCTTTTTCAATGGCACAAGCTCACAAGCCATTTCCTTTCCTCTGAGGGCATTGTCTTGCTGTATCTTGGCCCTGCTGTGTAATTGCCCAGAGCCTCTGACCATCATAGCATCTCTGTCCTCATAACAGGTGACACCCCCCTCCCAGGAATCCAGCAGTGAGGGGGGGGCCAAGTGGCTTCATAAGGGTCCCTTCAGCAGAGGGAAACCTTCTCCCAGCTGGCAAGTTCTAGGCTCCCCTGGCTAAGTTCTGGTTTTCAGCCCCAGCCAGGGCTGGCAACCTGAGCCTTTCTCTTTAGAGAGGCAAGGGTAGGACCAGGAAAAGAGGCTCACCCCCATCCAGCCTCCTGCCCATGATCCTGCCTGGCAGACAGGCCCAGCTTGGGCAACCCAGGGCCCTCCTGCCGTCTCTGCCTCCTCTGGCCATAGCCTTCCTCAGTAAAGCTGGCTCAGCGGCCTCCCCCACCCCCACCCCAGCAACCCCTCAGAAATCTGCTCAGAGCCTCCTTGCCTCACACCCACCTTCTCTGCCTTCCTTCTCACCACTCAATCCACCCCCTCTCCCCAGCCCTAAATCCTTCAAATGGCTCCCTGTTACCACTCAATTAGCAACTCTACCTGCCTCCCACAATACTCTCATTTGCATCTTGGGTTTCAGCCACCACTGAGGGCTGAGCATCTCCACGCGGCCTTCCTCTGAGCTTTAGCCAGGGCTCTTCCCTCCATCTGAAACATCTCCCCTGCCCTGTGTTCAGTCAAAGCCTGCCGTCCTTGTGGGCCAAGGTCAGCTCTCCCCTCTCCCCCTCTTGTGGGAAGCCGTCCAGCTCCCCCTTGCCTCCCTGTCTCTCTCGGTCTGCCCTTCCCTGGGCAGGGCTGGGCCCTGTTCATTTGTGGTCCCAGTACACACAGTAGGTGCTCTGTGCACACGTGTTCTATCCAATGGAACCCTTGGTCAAGGGGTTAGGAGTGAACTGAAAATTGCAAGCCACAGGTTATCCAGGGTTGGCCCTGGAGCAAAGGACCATAGCTGGGAAGGTTGGAGGGGGAGCAAGCCACCTGGAAAATCCCCGTGGTACCAGAGTCTCTTCATCCTTCTGGAAGAGGAGGGTGATTCCTGTGCCTGGTTATAGACAGGGTAGCAATTGCCCAAGCCCTGCAGAATGGGTTTGAATCCCTGCTGATGGCTTCCTAGCTCTGTGACCTGGAGGGAGTTCCTTCACTGGTCTCAGCCAGGAGTGTGGGGGAGCAGGGATTTGCATCCTGGCCTCCCTGATTCTACAGTCTGGGGAGAACAGGAGCTCCCTCCAGAGAGGGGTCCTGGGAATGTTCCCAAGGGCAGGTGGCCTACGACCATCCCTATTCTGGCCCTTCCAGGTGACACCTGCCTCTCTTGCTGCCCCAGCCCCTCTGCCTGTCTTCTGCCAGCCCTTCCTCTTGAGGGGGCCGTTTGACCACCAGAGCACAGGCCCTCCCCAGGAAGGACATGGGAGGGTGGTTTCTGAACCTTTGCCACTAGAGGCCCTGCCCCTCTCCACCCCCGGGTCCCAGCTTCGGCAGCTCTCTGAACCACAACGCCATGGTCTGGCATTAACTGTGTTGTACACGTCACTGGATGGGTGTGGGGGTACAAGGGATAAGAGCCCTGCTAGAATCCAGAGCAGTTGTGATGAAGTCATTGTAGAAACTACAAGTTTTTCGAGGCTCTCTCTGTGCCAGGCTCTAGGTTACAGCCCCCCACATGAGCCGTCCTTGAAAGTCACAGCACCCCTACTGGTGAGGGTCGCTGAAGGTAGTAGCATGAGGAGTGCTCAAAGACCCTGCCTTTGGAGTCAGATAACCACGAGTTCAAGTCCCAGCTCTACCACTTCCTCTACCATGTGACCTTGGGCAAGTCCCTCAAAGCTTTGACCCGATGTGAAGTTCTTTTTACCCACTTCAAAGGGCTGAATTAGACAATGTGCGCAAAGCTCTGGGCCCCAGTTAGTAAACAGGCCAATAAATGATACTCAAACAACACATTCCTCTTTCAGATGTAGGACTGAAGCCCAGAGAGGTTAATTGACTTGCCCAGGGTCACCCAGCTATGAAGTGCGGGAGCCAGGATTCATCCCCAGGCCTGCCTGACACCAGGTGTCTTTCCACCCCACACTGGCCTCTGCCAGAGCCAACAGCAAGCATTTTGTCACTTGATGATTAAGTGGCGGGGCTGACCAAGCAGCAACGAGGTGTTAAATTGTCTGGGTACCAAGATAATGAAGTTTGAGGAAGAGGGGGGCCAGAGGATTGCTTGGGGAGGGAGGAGGGGTGGCTACCTATAATATAGGGGGCAGATCTCTGGCTCTGGAGGTGGGCCTGGGACACTGGGAGAGAGAAGCACAAAGCTCAGAGCCTCTGGGAGGGGGGCTCTCAGGGGCCCCCCAACTCAACACCCCTATGTAGGTTTTTTGAGGTGTGAGGCCTTGGGGAGTTGCGAATTCCCAAGGCTATGGTTGGAAACTATGTAAACAGATGGGGCCGCCCCTGTGGGGAAGCCAAACCTCATTTACCCAGACAATGGTGCTCTCCAGGCAGGCTCTCCAGGCAGGCCGGGGCCTGTCCTGCCCCACCCCACGGAAACCATCGATCACCCCAGTGAGGACTGAGGACAAGACCACCTGCGCTTGTCCCCCTACACACACAGACACAGATGCACAAATGCTTCCAGGACCAACCCCTCTCCCCACCTCCTCTTGCCACCCACTCTCTCTCTCTCCCTTCCCAATAATAACGAGGGCTATTGCTTATTTCACCCTTACTGGGACTGCTGACTTTATAGACCTTTACTTCTCCTCCTCCTCACAACGCCTGGCATTTTACAGGAGAAGCAACTGGGGCTCAGAGAGGTTCATTAACTTGCCCAAGGTCACACAGCTCTTCCCGCTCAGCTCCATGGGGCCCTCCCATGGCTCCACTTCATGGATTTGTGCCACCACCTGTGGTTTGAATCAGTGCTAGTTAGGTCTGTGCCTTGATCTTTCATTAGATCTGCGGCCTCTCCACCTGGTCAGAGTGGGGACACCTGGAGAACAGGGGACTGTGTCTTTGCCCGAAGATGAGAATCTCCCTCCAGCAAAGGATAAGTTTTCCCCATGTTCTGGGAATTTCCATGCCAGATCTGGGTCTCTCCTATCAAATTAGGAAATCCCTAAGTGCAGCAAATGGATCTGCCCCTTTAGACTGCAGGCTTTCTTGGGGCCAGGTCTGGGAGCTCCCTGTGGGCAGGAGCGGTGTCTCTCTTATCTGTCTAGGAGTCCTCCCTAGATCCTAGTCTTCCAAGGCAAGACCTGGATCTCTTCTAAAACACTGGGAGCTCCCTAGGGCCAGGGCTAGTGTCCCCGCTCAGACTGGCAATTTCTGGAGCAGAGACCAGGTCTCCTGCGTCAGACTGGAGCAGGCTGACGTGACATCCAGGTCCTGCACCCAGAGGGGCTCAGCAAGTGGTGACCACCTGGTGTCACTCTCCCCTGCAGCCTCCATTGCAGAGAAGCACCCGGTGCTCAGCCCCTCGTGCTCCACGTGTCAAGACGCAGCGTCCTCTGTGTGAGGCCAGGTTGGCTCAAAGGCCTATGGAAGGGTAGGTAGGGCTCTGGCTCTTCTGAGGCCCATTCCTATTGGCCAGGGAGAAGGGTAGCGACTAGCCAAGACTGTGAAGGCCCCAGACTGTTAGTGAGCACACCCCAGGCAGCACCCTGCCAGTGAGCTCCTCTTTGCCACCTTCCACCCCATATACCTTACCTGGGTTCCATGCACACCGGAATCCTGCTTCCTCCCCATATACACAGCACACAGAAATACACGTTTCCTAAATAACCCTACTCACGACAGGTTGGGAATGCCATTTCATAGACAGGGACATCATGACTCATGAGGGGGTCTGATAGTGCGGTAGCTAGAGGGACGAAGTCTAGTCCCAAATGCCTTGGTAAGAGCCCAGCCCATGAATTAGAAGCCCCTGTCCCTCCACTCCTCTCATTTAGGCTACAACAGTTTTGATTGAACAAGCAAAGTTACCCGTTTTCAAGCCTTGGGGAAGTCAGCTCCCTCTAAAGAAGACAGGAATCGGCTCCCAGGAGCTCTAAGGCACCCCCATCTAGAGCTCTAGCTTGGGTAGCCCCACTGTTCTAAGAGCAGAAGGAGGGCCTGGGATTGGCCCCCTCCACTCTCCACTTCTAGCCCTTCCAGGAAGCGGCCAACCTGGTGAGGACGAGGCGCAGAGGAAGGAGTCAGGCAGATGGGTTCCAAGTTAGGACATTCCTAAAATCTTCATGGACATATGGGAACGTAAAACCAGAGATGATTCTTGCATCGAACAAAATCTGTCCTAAGCATTACTGAGCCAGGGTTCCAGGCCTACAGTCGCTGCCAGGGCTCCCAGGTGGGGGGTGTCGAGGGGCTGGGAGTGGGTGAGAGCTCTTTATTTCTTTTTAAAGACTGTATTTCTTTATTTGACAGAGAGAGAGAGAGAGAGCACGCGCACGTGCACAAGCAGGGGGAGGGGCAGGGGGAGAGGGAGAAGCAGGCTTCCCTCCGAGGAGGGAGCCTGACTTGAGGCTCCATCCCACAGCTCCGGGATCATGACCTGAGCCAAAGGCAGACGCTTCACTGACTGCGCCACCCAGGCGCCCCATAAGGAGCTCATCTCTTGTCCTCTGGATAGGTCACAAAAATGTCTGCTGAAGAGTTTTAAGCCTTAGAGTCAGTAATTGGATTTGATCTTCTGACCACGAGGCAGAGAAGGTTCTGGTGCAAAGCAGGAGCAGAGGCAGAAGGGCAGCATGGGAGGCTGTTCTGGGCACCTGAAACGTGGCAGGGAAGGCGGCCAGGGTGTGTGATAAGGGGGCACCCACACGGAGACAGCTGTTCTGAAGAGCAGAGTCACCCCAGAGACTGCCATGCTAGTCCCAGGGTGCGCATCCCAGCAGCTCTGGGGGTTGGGGTTCCCCTGGTACCCGAGGGTCAGCCACCACCGTTAGAGAGATGGACAGTGAGGTGGACGGGACTCCTCCAAGAGCAAGTGACAGGGTGGGCCTGCCCGGCATGGGGCTGTTAGCCTGTGATTGTGCTTTCTCTTGCATGCCCCACTATGTCCTCTGAATTCACGCCCCCTCAGGAGATGCTCCTAGCCCCTGGGGACTTACTCCAGACCCTGGAGGATATTACCTGTCACCCCTGCCCACAGGGGACTGTCAGTTAGGCAGGTAGACAGATGGAGAAGGCTTGTCACTTCGGGTGGGTCAACAATTTCCAGGCTCCCCGGGGGCAGACAAGGGNTCCCAGCAGCTCTGGGGGTTGGGGTTCCCCTGGTACCCGAGGGTCAGCCACCACCGTTAGAGAGATGGACAGCGAGGTGGACGGGACTCCTCCAAGAGCAAGTGACAGGGCGGGCCTGCCCGGCATGGGGCCGTTAGCCTGTGATTGTGCTTTCTCTTGCATGCCCCACTATGTCCTCTGAATTCACGCCCCCTCAGGAGATGCTCCTAGCCCCTGGGGACTTACTCCAGACCCTGGAGGATATTACCTGTCACCCCTGCCCACAGGGGACTGTCAGTTAGGCAGGTAGACAGATGGAGAAGGCTTGTCACTTCGGGTGGGTCAACAATTTCCAGGCTCCCCGGGGGCAGACAAGGCCCTGAGGCCACCCGACCTGGTGATCAGTGGTCTTCTTCTCCCACTCCCCTCACCCCAACTTTTTTTTTTTTAAGATTTTATTTATTCATTTAACAGAGAGAGAGACAGCCAGCGAGAGAGGGAACACAAGCAGGGGGAGTGGGAGAGGAAGAAGCAGGCTCCCAGCGGAGGAGCCTGATGCAGGGCTCGATCCCAGGACCCTGGGATCACGCCCTGAGCCGAAGGCAGACGCTTAACGACTGAGCCACCCAGGCGCCTCTCACCCCAACTTTTTTTTAACAGCGCAAATCATTTCCCATGAATTTGATTCATAAGCCCAACACATCAAACCGAGAAAGGCAGTGTTCTACGAACAGAGCACCCCACCACCCCCACCACAAATCTCCTCCTGGAATGAAAATTTTCTGTCTTGTACAGACACAACGTCAAGGTCTCCTGAGCGGTCAGCCTCCTGCGTAGCTGTGCCAGGTGACCACCCCTGTGCCCCCCGATTTATAATCCTGCCTTAAAGTGAATCAGCGAGGAGAAAGAACTCGTCCTCAGGGATATGAAGGCATGCAGATGTGGTTTGCCCTTGTCCCCAGGAAGCTGGCCCCTAACTGGCTTTGGTTGGTCGTGTCCAGAAAATCCCGGAGTGGGTGCATAAGTAGGTTCAAATGGCCACCGTTCTTCTCTGAAACTGCTCACCTTGCGTCCCTGGCACACTCTTCAGTGACCCAGGAGAACCCGAGTTGTGATGGCACAGTGCTCGTGTCCAAATGGGAGCAGAGAACGCAGCTGAGAGTGTCTGTTGCTTTTGCTACAGCTCTCAGAACAGTTAAAAATAGATTTTTCAAAAGTGACGTTAGAATTGAACATCGAAAGGACCCCTGCAACATCTCCTACCAAATGTGGTGGCTCCGATGTGTCGTTTCCCACGTGAGGACGAGACCCAGAGTCAGGGAGAGCGGTGCACGGGCCAAGTTCTCCCTGTGGGTGGGTGTCTGGCTCTCAGCCTGGACTGAGCTCCGTAATCCTCAGCTCCATCAGAGCGTCACTGATATTCCTGGCCCAGATNACCCACCATCCCCCAACCCACCATCCCCCAACCCACCATGAGGCCAGTGAGCTGATCAGCAAGGCAGAAATGTGAGCCCTACAGCTGTCCTGGGATGCCCAGTGGCAGCCCAGCTCCACAGTTGTCTGCCAGGCAGGTGGGCAGGCGTCCCCCTAGTCTCCTGGCCCCCCTGCATGCCAGGCCGTTGGTGGGGGAGGGGCTCACGGATCAAAGCGGACTCCAGGCTCAATTAACTCCTTCATTTGCACACACCGCCTTTGGATGGGGACAGTTCCCAGGTCAACTGTCCCCAATGTGTAGGGACAGCTTGAGGACCTGAGGTCAGCTCTTTCCCCTCTGTCCCCAGCTGCCAGTGTCTGGTCCCCCTCTCGGGCCCTGACTGCACTCACAGCAATGACAGATTATGAGCAGGAGGCAGGGGACCCCTGATGAAGCTCAGTGCACGGACAGTGGCGTGCCCAGCAAGGACTGTCCCGCGTGTGCTGTGTGAGTCTCATCATCTAGGATGTGTGGCTTTACCACCCCCCCACCCCCCGCCCAGTCTCAGCTTCCTCGTTNGCTTCCTCGTAAAAATGTAAAATGGCACACTGCACAGGGCAGCTGAAAGGACTCAGTAAAAAGTGGGCGAAATCAGCATGTGAGAGCCTGGGCCCCACAGCTGCCCCGGGGTGGGTGGGGGAGTGGCTCCGATGATTACTATGTTTGCTTTTGTTTTGTTTTGCTTTTAATGAGTCACTTAGATTTCCGTTATGAGAGGGCCGTCTCCCCGGGCTGTGGATGGTCCTGATGACCCTTGACAACTCTCATCCAGGCTGCTGGGGGGTGGGGATTCAGACCCAGGCCCAGAAAAGCAGACTTTGTGAGCAAGCCACAGGCAAAAACGTCCAGGGCTGATGGGGCTGGGGGCGGTGGACACCTGCTGCCCCTTTCTGCCTGGCTGCTTGGCGCTTTGTGATGCCGCCTCCAGCCGGCTTCCAGAGTGACAGAAATGGAGTGGAGCCCTGCGTCGCTGTGGATCCCTGGCACGACTTCTGTAGCAGCCCACGTTTCCTGAGTGGCACTTTGCCAGGCTGGCATCTTGGCTGCGGGGCTGTGCCAAGATCCTCGTACAAATTCTGCGGGCTTCGAGAGGGGGCTCCATGCCGTCATCAGGGCGAAGTGGTGCTAGGATCCCCAGCCCTCACTCCAAGACGGCACGGGAGGTCTTCAGGGGCTGGACAAAGCCGTGTGGGAGCACGGGTGGGGAGCCCTTAGAACTGAGGGACTGATGAGGCTTCCTGGAAGAGAAGACGTTTGGGATGGACCCCGGAGGATGGGGAGGATTTGGACAGAGAGAGATGAGGGTGGAGAGAAGAGGCGGTTTCAGGCAGAGAGAACAGCCCAAGTGAAAACAGAGACAGGAACGCTGGGGTGTGTTGGGGGCCCAGGGAATAGTCTCTGTTGGCTGTGGGGAGGAAGTAGAAGTTGGGGCTGCAAAGTCAGGTCGGGGCCACATTATAGAAGGTCTTGAGTGCCAAGGTAAGGAGTCCCTGGTTAAATGGGAAGGCAACAGGGAGCCAAGGACAGTTTTAAGCGGGCGAGCGAGGGTCATGATCAGAGGAATCTGTCCTCAGTACGGGCTGGTCCGGGGCAGGATGGTGCTGACAGGGTCTGGGGAGAGGAGCGGCTCCCCAGTGCGTCAGTGCTGCACACTGCAATCCCCCCCTTGCTTGCCCCAGGCTGGCTTATGCATGATTTGTGGGGTGCAAAGGGAGAGCGGGAACAAAGATGGCCCTGAAGTTAGTTGGGGTACATTAAACAGACCCACAGCCTTTGCAAGAGTCTGGGCAACAGGACTTCAGTGAGAGAGAGAGAGTGATGCCTGAGGGTGTGTGGGATGGGCTTCCTCTCCAGGCCCAGCAGAGGAGGGGCTGTCCGGTGAGACACCGCCCGGGCTGCTCAGCTAGCTCAGACCTCGGCTCCCGGAGTCAAGCTGGCTGCCCACACAGGCCCGGGGCTCTGCCCACCCCGCTTCCTCTGCAAGCCTCACCGGCCTCTTCCTGCACTTCTGGAGTTGACCCGCCTCACCGGCTCCCACAGCGGTGGGGGGGGGGGTACTCCAAACTGCCCTCCAATGACGGCGCTCTGTGGGCTTCTCCAGGGCTATTGTCCCTGCGAGACAGCAGGGCTGGGCCGGGCGGGGGACAGCATCCCACACAGCCTCAAAGCCTTTCTCAGCCACACGGAGAGCAAAGTCTGGCCAACGCCAGCCTGGAGAGTAGCCCGCATCTGCCTCAGGCCTGGAAGCAGGGTTTGAGGGGGTTCCTGGGAGCAGAACAATACTTGACTGACAGGCCTTTAGAGTGGGCCCCTCCTCCTGCCCCGCTGCCTCCGAAGGCTGCCCGAGCTGGGCCTCCGGAGCCGTCATTATGGAAAGGCTGGAGGTGAGGCTGAGGGGGCAGAATCCTCTCGCAGCTGGTGAGTGAGGCAGCCAGGCAAGCCGGCTGGGGCTGCACGGCGTGTAGTCTTAGGGACCGAAGGCTGTGTGAGGAGTCTGGAGTTGTCACGCCAAGCCGTAGTCTTAGGGATGGAAGGCTGTGTGAGGAGTCTGGAGTTGTCACACCAAGCCGTCCCTGGGTCCCACACAGCTCCTGAGGCTCTCCCAGGATGCGTAGGCAGCTCCTGAGGTGGGAGGTGATAGGACAGCCTCTTTCTCTCAGTCCATGGTTCCAGGAAGAGCAGAGCTGAGGGCAGGGGTGGGGACAGGGCCCGGGCCTCGCAGGGACTGGCACACTCCAGGCTGGGATGAAGGGAGAGCAGGATAAAGGACGGTGGGGACCAGGCAGGGTGGGAGGAGCTGTTCTCCCCTCTGGCCCCCCACCCCCTTAGAGTGGGTCAGCCTGGGGGGGGGCGGGGGAGGGGGGCTCAGCCTCCCTGTCCCACCTACCCTCCCCGCCCATTCCCGGGGCCTCACTGGGAGTTGGCTGAAGATGAACCTGGTAGGGGGGTGGTGAGGTGGGGGAGAGTTGCAGGAACCGAGAGGGCTGGAGGGAGAGATGCTGGGAATTATCACGGGCCCACCAACCTCTCCTCAGCCCTGGGCGATCCCATGGCCACAAATCACAAGAAACGGTTGTGTAAGCACCTTTGCCAGCCTGATGGGATACGTAGGAGGCCCAGGGAGGCCATAAAAATTCAATTAGCCTGGCTAACCTGGTGCTGAACTTGTCCGGACACCGTGAGACTGGTACAGGGGTGAGGGCTCTGGGGGAGGGCTGCAGGGGGTGGTCTCCAGACTTCAGCAGACATCCCACCACCCCCCAGCCACAGGGCTCATGAACCTGAGCTCTGAGGTCCTCCAGGACATCCAGGGGTTGCTCCTTCCTCCCACAGGAGGAGGCCCCACTTCTGGTGACGAATGGGGGGTGAATCCGAGGGTAGGTCAGGGTCAGCCCACCCCTCCCCCAACAGGGGGCAGAGCCAAGCTTCCAGAGTTCCTCAGCCCCAGCAGGCACAGGGCTGGGTCAGGACCTGCTGGGCCCTTGGAGGAAAAGAAATGAGCAAGGACAGGACAGGGTTGTCCTGGGGCAGGCGCGAGGGAGTTTCAGAGCACAGACATGACAATGCCACGCACACCAGTTCATTTCTGCTGTGGAGAACACAAGAAGCCACCTCAGATGCTGGTTGAAAGGACAAAGTGATATGAATTCCCAGGAAGCACTGGACCTGATTCCTGCCTAGGGCATGTGCTCGGAGAGGCTGTCCCGTTGGTTTGAATTGGCGCTTTGAGTCAAGCCTCAGGGATGACAGCCTATTTCTGAGCTTGGAAGGACTCAGCTCATTCCGGGGCACTTGGCAAAGGGCAGAGGGGTGTGTGGAGAAAAGGATTCTAGACTCATCCAGAACCTGGATGTTGCTTAAACTATTTAACCCGGGGCTTCCCCAGCCTTGGCACTGTGGTCCCTCTGGGCCAGCAAGTGTCCACAGTGGGGCCATCCTGTGCACTGGGGGGCGTTCAGCAGCATCCCTGACCCCAGCCCCTAGAATCAGCAGCACCGCCAACCAAAAATGTCTCCGGGCATTGCCAAATGGCCCCTGGGGGCAAAGTCACCCTCTGTCCCTGTTGAGAGACACCAGGCTCTAATAATGGGGGTGAAGGGACTTGGAAGTGGGGAAGCAGAAGGAGGGCTGCTGAGCTGTCCACTCACGGTGCTGCTTTTCTTCCAGACCAGAGCCCATGGCTGGGCCCAGTGCCCACATTGTCCCTATGCTCTTCCTCGCCCTGCTGGTGCTCCTGGAGCTGAGCCTGGCAAGCTCTCTGGGGCCTGGAACCCCTGCTCGGAACCTCCCTGAGAATCACATCGACCTCCAGGACCCAGGACTGTGGATGCCTCAGGCCAGCCACCACCGCCGGCGGGGCCTGGGCAAGAAGGAGCGGGGCCCAGGCATGCCCGGCCGGGCCCAAGACGGAACTGTGGTCTCCACCAGCAGGCAGGCCTCCAGGCTGCCAGGGGCAGGGGAGCTGCTGCCTGGGCAGAGTCCTGCAGGGCTGGTCCAGGACAAGGAGCTGCTCCTGGGGCTGGCGCTGCCCTACCCTGAGAAGGAGAACCGGTCTCCTGGGTCAGAGAGGGTCAAGAAACGCAGCAGGGAGCACAAGAGGCGCAGGGAGAGGTTGAAACTGCACAGAGGTAGCCTGAGGTCTGCGAGGGGGTGGGGTCCTGCCAGGGAAGGGAGGGGTGGGGGATGGAGGAAGGTCATACCCAAATGGCCAAGGGGGCTCTATGAGCAGGAAGGGGAGGCCATGAAGGAAATGTCAATGATGTGAGGACCCTGGGAAGATATCCAGAGGCCCCAAAGAGGGCAGGCCCCCAGAAGAGGGCAGGGGTCTCTCAAAAGTCAGAGTGATCTGGGAAGGGGAGGGAGCTGGGAGAGCCTGGTGGTGGAACATGGGTGAAGAGGGATACATAGCAGTAGAAGCTCCATCTTAGCAATGAACGATCCTCCTAAGTCAGGAAGTCCTACCTTGTGTCTGACCTAAATCCACCTCGCTATGAGCCCTGAATTGGGATACATTAGTTCAGTGTCCTCCAAGCACATCACTTAATCAACTCTGATGCCCAGAGCGGGGACCAAGCACTTAGACTCTGACGCTGGGTCTACCCAAGTTTGGGTTGTGATTCTGCCACCTACTGGCCTTGTGCATGGGCAAGTCACCTTTCTGTGCCTCAGTTTCTCCCTGGGCAAAATGAAGATAATGGCCTCGACTACCCTCAGGGTCGATTCATAGATGACTTAGATGCTCAGAATGGCACCTGGCAAGCATCGGGGGCCATGAACGTAGCTAATTCTTAACTTGCTCTTGACGTGGAATCGGATGACCCAGGGAGAGATGTGGTGTCCTTATCCCTCCTGCCTCTGCCCTGAGTGTCTACACCACTCCCCTGCAGCCCTGCCCACCTTCTCTTCGGCTTCCCCCACATCCCCAAATCCGTGTGAGGGCCCCGCTGCCCCCTGGCCCCAGCTGCCCTGTCCCTTTGCCCGCTCAGTCCTTGAACAAACTTGCCCCAGCAGCTCCGTCCAGGGGCTCCTCCTGTCTCCCCAGCCCCAAGCCCACCAGGCAGCCTCGTCTTCCAAGTCTCTTCAGGTGACCAGATGGCCTCCTGGGCAGGCCAAGTTCCACAAACGTGGGGCAGGTGTCCCGCAGCTGGAGAGTGATGGAGGCGTGGCCTCCCCTTCTGCATCAGCTGGGGTTTGCTTCCCTGCCAGGCCTCCTGAGTGCCCTCCCCCAGGTGGACAGAACCCAGTTGAGAGAACCCAGCTTAGACTCAGTCTCCTACCCCTGGAGGTCGCGTGTCAGGTTGGGGAGGGGACGCTGGCAACCTCGAGGCATGAGCTCACCCTGGCTCAGCTCCAGGCCCCAGCTCCATCAGGTCAAGGGGTCCTCCTAAGGGAGTCGATGTGTGGGTGCATGGAGGAGGGGACAGTGAGGTCTAGAGGCCACGAAGCTGGTGGACCGGACCCCAATTTCCTTGTCTGTAAAACGAATGCAGTTTTACAGGGGTCCCTAAGTCCCCTTTCTACTCTCTGGGGATTGTTTCTGGAGGGCGAGGTGGTCCCCAACAGATCCAACCAATCTTAAAATCAGATCTTGCCTGAGAAAAAGAGGGGACAAGTCCGGGCTCCCCACCTTCTCTCAAAGTCCCTTTGTTCTTGACCACCCCCAACCCTGCACACTCTCTCCCCCTCCCACTCAACCTACTGCAATGCCCATGTGTCTTGGAAGGTGGCATCAGTGGCTAAAATCATTGGCTTTGTGCTCAGATGGACCTGGGTTTGAATCCAGGCTCTGCTGTCCGCTCACTGTGCCCTGAGGCAAGTTGCTTAACCTCTCTGGGCTTTAGTTTCCTCCCCTGGAGATGAAACTGAAGGAGCACCCATCTCCTAAGAGCTCCTACGATGGTTAGATGAAATAATGCTTATAAGGCAGAACCTAGCATACAACAGGGGCCTGGCACACAGCAGGTGCTTACTAAATAGGGTGGTGATTATCACCACATAGGAAGCACACGTTTGTACAGGATGAGCTCTGGCTCTTACCTTCTCAGAGGCCTCTCCCCCACTGCAGTGCCTCTTAGCCTCATCATGTGACTCCCATCTCAAACTTCACCTCTTCCTGGAAGCCTTCCGTGATTAATCCCACTAGTTCCCATTTGTTGCGCTTGTACCCCTGGCTGTACCCACCAACCCAGACTTGAACTTGCTGGAATGTTGCTTCAGATAGAGAATCCTTGGGCCGGCTCCCCAGCAACACCACAAGTTCATTCAAGACATTCCCTCCCTCCTCTTTCCCTGTCACCCCAGTCCCTCGTTTCCACCTCCCCAGGAAGGTGGGCAGCAGGCATGCTGGCTGAGCCGATGGCTTGTCACATGGTCCCTGCCACCTCCCTGCTTGCAGCTGGAAATGTGAGCTGTGCGGTGGGCTGACACGGATAAAGGTGAGCAGATAAAGGCCCTGTGTTTCCCCCGCTGTGTCTCAGGCCGAGCCCTGGTCCGGGGTCCTAGCTCCCTGATGAAGAAAGCAGAACCCTCCAAAGACCAGGCACCGGATGCCACGATGGAGGAGTCCTCCACCAGCCTGGCCCCCACCATACTCTACCTAACCACCTTTGAGGCAGCCCCTGCCACAGAAGAGTCCCTGATTCTGCCTGTCACATCCCTGTGGCCCCAGGTAAGGGGCCCCAGAACAGCGTCGGAGTCTATTTAGAGAGACTGAGGCCCCGGGGGTGGGAGGGAGTTGGTTGAGGCCACCGACCCAGGTCTCCCGATGCCCGTGCAGCTCAGGTACAGCCCAGCAGGCACTCTGTCCTGAAAGGGCTGCTGCTGTCTGGGAGAATATGGTCCTGGAGGCTCACTCCAGGGACTGGCGAGGAAGCGAGCACCAGCTCAGCACACGGGCTCTGCCTGGAAAAGAGCGGGGACCTCGGGGGAAAATTTTATATATACCCAAAAGTCCAGAGGAGAAGAAGAAGAAGAATTTTTCTTTAAAGAATTTATTTATTAATTTGACAGAGAGAGAGAGACAGCCAGTGAGAGAGGGAACACAAGCAGGGGGAGTGGGAGAGGAAGAAGCAGGCTCATAGTGAGAGAGAGCCCGATGTGGGGCTTGATCCCATAACGCCGGGATCACGGCCTGAGCCGAAGGCAGACACCCAACCGCTGTGCCCCTCAGGCGCCCCAAGAAGAAGAATTTTTAAAACCATACCCTCAGGGCACCTGGGTGGCTCAGTCGGTGAAGCATCTGCCTTCTGCTCAGGTCATGATCCCCGGGCCCTAAAATCTAGCCCTGTGTCGAGCTCCCTGCTCAGTGGGAAGTCTGCTTCTCCCTCTCCCTCTGCCCCTCCCCCCTGCTCCTGCTCACACACACATGCTCTCTCTCAAATGAATAAATAAAAAATTAACGAGGGGTGTATCCTTCTTGGACCCCTTTCTTGGCTTTGAATTTTTTCCCAAATAAAATTATTTAAGATGATCGATAAAGTGTATGTATAGAAGAAACAAAACTTTTTAAGCAGTAGATAGTTCTAACTCCCTTTTGGGTCTTGTAACCCCTTGAGATTCTTTTTTTTTTTTACGATTTTATTTTTTTTTAAAGATTTTATTTATTTATTTGACAGAGACAGAGACAGCCAGTGAGAGAGGGAACACAAGCAGGGGGAGTGGGAGAGGAAGAAGCAGGCTCATAGCAGAGGAGCCTGAAGTGGGGCTCGATCCCATAACGCCGGGATCACGCCCTGAGCTGAAGGCAGACGCTTAACCTCTGTGCCACCCAGGTGCCCCTACGATTTTATTTTTAAGTAATCTCTACACCCAATGTGGGGCTTGAACTCACAACCCTGAAATCAAGAGTCACATGCTCTACAGACTGAGCCAGCCAGGCGCTCCCCTCTCCCCTTGAGAGTCTGATAAAAGCTAGGGACCATCTCCAAAAAATACATGGTGATCCAAGCTGTCGAAGGCCCCCTGAAGCCCAGCGGTTGAGACACCAGCCCTAGAAGATGCCTTATTGCCCATGTCCTAATTTGTGCTGGTTCCCCCCCCACCCCGCCCCAGACCGCTGGCTGTGAGCCCGACTGAGCTGTGGTGTCACAGTGCCACAGAGAGCCCNCGTGATCCCAGAGGCCTGGGATCGAGCCCCGCATCAGGCTCCTCTGCTATGAGCCTGCTTCTTCCTCTCCCACTCCCCCTGCTTATGTTCCCTCTCTCACTGGCTGTCTCTCTCTGTGTCAAATAAATAAATAAAATCTTAAAAAAACAAAAAACCCTCGAGCAGGTGCAACTGCTTTCCGAGCCTCTCCCTCAGGGGCCCGAGGGATAACTCACCCATCTGCATCCTGCTGGGTGCCGGGGGAGTTGGCTGCTGGAGCAAGGGCCTCAGGCAGCTGTCCCCGCCCCCGGGGGGGGGCTGGGATGCCAGGCTGCCCAGCAGAGAACAAGCTGGCCTCTGAGGAGTCCCTCCTTTGTCCTCTGGCTCTGGGGTCCCATGTTTCCGCTCCCACCTGTTGGGAGCTCCAGCCTCACTCCTCTCTGTGCCCCTTCTGCAGGCTCAGCCCAGGCCTGATGGGGAGGTGATGCCCACGCTGGACATGGCCTTGTTCGACTGGACTGATTACGAAGACTTAAAACCTGAAGTCTGGCCCTCTGCTAAAAAGAAAGGTATGTCCACCTCTCCTGCAACCCCCATGACTGGGCTCCCTCCCTCGCCAGCCGTCTATTGGGGTGGGGGCCCCAGTGAGCCCAGACTGACCTACAGATGTCCAGAGTGGGAGGGCATGGAGCCTAAACTGGGACTAACACCCAAAATGCAAATGCTGTTATCAAGTGTTGATTGCAGGCCAAATGTTTTCCTCTACCAATTCATTTTACCCCGAAAAATGATCTGTTGGGTCTGTCCTGCTATTGATCCCATTTTAGAGAGGAGAAGACTAAGGCAGAGAGAGTTAGAGAGTCTTGTCCACGGCACACCGCGCGAGTGGCGGTACGAGCCCCCATGCTCAGTCTCTCTCCTCTGCTGGGCGTCAGCTTCTGATGACACATCTTCTCGTCCCCAGAGAAACACCGGGGTAAACTCTCCAGCAATGGTAACGAGACATCAGCAGCTGAAGGGGAGCCGTGCGACCATCACCAAGACTGCCTGCCAGGTACCCAAGCAGCACCCACGTGCAGGGCAGGGGCTGAGTGCCAGGGGGACCCCGCGCGGGGTTGGGGCCTTTCCCAGGCCCGGGAGCAGGGCCTGTGGGTCCCTGACCCTTTAGGGAGGACAAACAATAACATTCAGGGTTACCACCCTACTGAGAGTTGCTGTCCTACTGTATTAAAGCCTCATAGCAACCCAGAAAAAGGGCTCCTCTCATCCCCAGTGTTCGGGCAAGGAAATCGAACCTCAGAGACGCTAAGTGTCTTGGCTGAGGTCACACAGCGAGAGGTAGCTCAAACCTGGGTCTGTGTGCTTCTTCATGCCTGCCCCATGCTATCTCAAATCAGGATGAGCCCTCTCTCGACTTGCCTGCTTGTAGGCTTAATTGTAACGCCTGCTTGGGCTTAATTCTGTCCTTGTCCCCTTATGACACCGCGGGGCTTCGCAGGGGGTGGGGGGGGGCAAGAGGGAGGAGGGGGGAGATGCTATCATGACATCCTCACCCATGCAACAGCAGCACCCATCATACAGTCTACAAACAGGGGGCCTGACGTTGGGACTGATGTCCGAAACTGCTGGCTCTTGTTGGGTCACTTGGGACCCCCAGGAAGCGGATACCGAGGTGGGGTTCCAAGTGCAGGAGGTGTATTCTGGGGGAAGAGGGAAGGCCTGTGGATGGTAACAGGGGGGAGGAAGCAGGAATGGACCCAGGAACCTGTGATGCAGTCTCAGCCAGCCCGATGGGGAGCTCCAGAGCAAGACTGCCTGCTGACGGAGGCCACATTGGGCAGGACCAGCCAGGCCCTGGTCCCCCTGCTGGGGAGTGGAGCTGCTGGGGAACCCGTGTGACATTGGCGCAGGTGGCTTCTGAAGGTGCTAACAGTTGGAGGCGGCCAGCCCACTGCTGTCCTCACCTCCGGACAGCACGGGCGTGGGGAGGGGGGACCCAAGTGGCCCACTTCCACAGCGCCGTGCTTGTTAATTCCTCGGTCAGAATATTCCACAAAATAGCAATCAAAGCAGCAATTTGGCACTATTTAAGGCAGACCGCCGGCTTCTGGACAGGCTGTTTCCTCTCCAAGCCATTGTTTTCACCCTGAGCAGAAAGGAAAGGCTGGAGTTTGGGCCAACTGGGCTGCTACCCTAGGAGCTGGCTGGGTCTATGGTGGGCAAACCCCTGCCTCAGGCCTGGGGCCTCTTTCGGGCCCTCCCACTGCTCCCCGGGTGGCTTCAGTTTCCCCATCTGTCAAAGAAGACCTTGGTGGCAATGATCCCAAGGCCCCTCCCAGCTCCAAGCTGATGCCGCTCCTCCCCACCCCCCCAGCTGCTCCGCCCTCTCTCCCTGGGAGGCCATCCCACACTGCCTTCGCTCTGCCCCTGAGCTATCAATTGCCCATCTGGGGCAGCTGGGGTCTCTGCCACCAGCCCCCCGGGGGCCCTGGCCATGATATCCATCGGTGATCCCGGTAGGGAGCCTTGTGCACCAGATGGCCCACCCTGCCAGGGCACGGCCCTGCCACGGAGATGATGGATCTCCTGTCGGGGGGTGGGGGGTACTGTGTGCACGTCGGTGGGTGGGTCTGGGCAGCTTGGCTGAGCGTGTGCTTGCTGTGTGGACAGGCACCTGCTGTGACCTTCGAGAGCACCTCTGCATGCCCCACAACCGCGGCCTCAACAACAAATGCTTTGATGACTGCATGTGTATGGAAGGTGAGCCCACGCTTTCTTGGGGAGGGGGCTGCCCCTGTGCTCCCAGAGCCACTAACCCCCTTCTCCTCGAAGCTGGTTCGGCACGGAATGGGGGCCAAGACTTCCTAGTGGAGGGTGGGCCCAGGGGCCGGTGGCAGCAGAGAGGGTGGCAGGATCCCTCGGGAGCTGAAGACATGAGCAAGAACAGCTTTGCTCGGTGCCTTCCCAATCTGTGAACTCATTTAGTCTCAATTCCTGGCATCATTCCTCAGATTTGCTTTTCTCGCCTCTTGAAATACAAGCTGGCATGATCTCCTATAATCTGGGGGTGGGAGGAGAGGAGCACATCTCTTTAAATAAGATCAAATCTGAGAAGGCTGGTACACTAGAATTCTACCCCGGGAGAGGCATTCCAAGTGTGAGAATGAGGGTGGGGGGGGAGATTTCCCAGCCTCCCAGGGAAGGATGCACTTGGCCGACTACGTCCTTAACTCTTCTGAGCTCCCACCTGCAGTGGGTGTGCCCACCTGTCCGGGTGTGCCCCGGCGTGCCAGACTCTGCGACATGGTCTGGCTGCAGGACTCTGGGGAGCAGGAGTGGAGACAGAGAGGTGAGGGGATGGAGGCAGGCAGGGTTGGAAGGGGCAGGAGACGCTGGGAAACTACCTTCTGTTACCCGCTTGCCGGGTTGGGGCCCCATTTCACAGAGCAGGAAACTGAGGTGTGGAGCGGGCCAGAGGGCACTCTGGTCCACGGAGTCCAGAACAGTGCTGAGGCCCAACCACAGTCCCTGGCCTCCAGGTCTAACCCAGGTGAGGGGGCTGTGGCCCTACTGAGTCCGGGAATCCTTCCTCCTTCCCTCCCCTGGACCTTGGGTGGGAGGGGTCAGCTTTCCAGGCATCCAAAAGATATATCAGCATCCAAAGCCCCATCTGCTCATTTACTCTGATCCATCTGGCACTGGTCGGTCCTGGAGGAAACTCTTGCTTCCTCCCTGGAGATTCAGACTCCAGAAAAAAAAAAAAAAAGAAGAAGAAGAGGAAGAGTGGAAATGACAGCCCAAGCAGCTTATTAAAGTTGGTCCAGGAGGAGGTTGTCACCAAGATGCCACACCGGGGGAATCTGGGTGGTGCCGGGAGCCCTCATGAGGACCAAGAGTCCTAAGGACTTCTGAGGGCCCAGGGCTGAAGTCCAGCAGTCAAGGCCAGCCTGGGTTGTGGAGGGTTCTAGAAGGGCTTCTGTGGGAACGAAGCACTCCTGCTCACGAATCCCCTGACCTTTTCCAAATGTCATTTGTGTGACCTCAGGTCTGGATGCCCAGTGACCCAGGTGTAAATTCTAGGCTCCTAAGCACAAACTTCACAGCAGTTCCTTTATTCTCTTGGTAGTGACATAAGTGAATCTTTAAGTAGCAATGTCCTCTCTCCCTGGGGTCACCTCCTAACCCGAAGTGTAGGGATTGCTCAGGCCACACTCACATCTCTTGGCCCCCCCACCAAGAGGATGTGGCCTTCTCAGGACTTAAATGAAAAATACACCTACCCATATATCTCAGGGAATGCTTGTGTCATGACAGAGAGAGCTTCAGCTCTGAAACCCTCCGCTGGTGGGCAAGAAGGGCCACACTGACTTTAGTTTGAGCAGTCAGGGAGGGTCTCTGAGACCTGAAGGCCACAAAGGAGCCAGTGCTTCAAAGAGCTTGGGGAAGGGAGTTTGGCTGAGAGAACAGCAAGTGCAAAGGCCCTGAGGCAGAACGTGGCTGGATATTGAGGAAAAGCAAGAAGACTGGGTGTGGCTGGAGCTCATGAAGAGGAGAGTGGGAAGTGAAGAGGGCAGACGGAGGCAGGTCCAGGTCCCAGAGGGTCTTGTAAGCCAGAGTAGGAAGCTTAGATTTCCTTTTGAGTACAAGGGGGAGCTGCAGGTTTTATAAGGGACAGCAGAACCTGCATTCCTTTACAAATTTTTTTAATAGACCTCTCTCTCTCTCTCTCTCTCTTTTTTTTTTAGCAGTTCTGGATTTACAGAAAAGTGGCACAAAAACACGGTTCTCCTATACCCTCTCCCTCTGCACAATTCCCCTGCTATTACTTGCATTAATGTGGTTCGGTTTTTTATCATTGAGGAACCAACATTGAGCAAGTCCACAATCTGCATTCTCTTTCGCTCTCCACATTGCACATTCCGTGGGTTTTGATAAATGCATGAGAACATGTGTCCACCATTACAATATCACACAGAATAGTTTTGGGGCCCCAAATAGCCCCTGTGCTCCATCTTTCCATCCTTCCCTTCTCCCCCAATGATCGCCTTTTTTTTTTTTTAAGATTTTATTTATTTATTTGACAGAGAGAGATACAGCCAGAGAGAGAGGGAACACAAGCAGGGGGAGTGGGAGAGGAAGAAGCAGGCTCCTAGTGGAGGAGCCTGATGTGGGGCTCGATCTCAGAACGCCAGGATCACGCCCTGAGCCGAAGGCAGACGCTTAATGACTGTGCCACCCAGGCACCCCATGATCGCCTTTTTTAAAGCCCATTCAGGCTGCAGTGTGGAGAGTGGGTGGGTTGTAGGGCAGCGTAGGGTGGTGGTGAGAGGGTGCAGGAGTTCCAGAGGGCGTAGGTAAGGAAGGAAGGGGAGGTCCCTGGCAGTGGGCACCCCTGACCCCCTTGCCTCTCTCTGCTCAGGGCTGCGCTGCTACGCCAAATTCCACCGGAACCGCAGGGTCACGCGGAGGAAGGGGCGCTGCGTGGAGCCCGAGACGGCCAACGGCGACCAGGGATCCTTCATCAATGTCTAGCGGCTCTGCGGGAGGCGCCTCCCTACCGGCCTGGGGAGGGCGCGCCGCGCGGAGGTTTGGAGAAGCCGGGCGATTTGTTTAGAACTAGCAGTGGGAGATCAGGTAGGGGACCCGATGACCGAGGCTGCAGGCTCAAGCCCGGGACCCTCAGCTCCGGGAGGGGAGCGCTGGGCGGGCTGTTCCCCCCCCCCCAGGAGCGGACCTGTAGCACACCTGTGCCCACCTCCCCGCCCCCGGGGGACTCGCCAGGCCTGCGCCTCCCGGTGGCCTGGTTCTCCGCGATGGCAATGTCGAGAGTGCCCTCTACTGCCCAACCTCAGCACTGCAACAGCTTGAAGTCAAGACGGAGAGGTTTCTGAGCGCTTCAAGAAAGGGAAACCGCCAGAGACAGAGAACCCCAGGAAATGAGTGTGGAACACCTCATGAGTATGTACCAGGCACGGTGCTAAATGCGTGCCATACGTTATCTCATTTAGTTGCCACTATGACCTTTCAAAGGAGGCATTATCACCGTTTTACCGAGGCAGAGTGAGTTAGGACTTGTCCAGGGTCCCAGATCAATGTCCCTCAAACCTTAACTTGTGTAAGAATCCCTGGGATCTGGCTAAAATGGATTCTGGTTGGGTCCATTCTGCATTTTTGACAAGCTCCCCGGGGGCATGCTGCTGCTGCTGATGGGGACGCCTCCGAGAGCACCCAGGTCCTAGGGAGTAAATGCCCAAGTCCAAGCCTGTCAGGTTCCCGGGCCCATATCCTTCCTTCTGCACAACCACGGACTTATTCCAAATTCTCCATGGCTTTCAGTGAGAGAGAAGCGCTCCTTGGGAGCTCCTTTCACGGTCATGAGATCTGCGATAACAGGCTGTTCTCCTCCTCCCCTGGACAAAGGTGTATCATCTTAAAAAAACAAAGCATGCATTAAGCCCCTGCTTGCTGGGAAGGCATGATTTGGGAAGATTGGCCGCTGCCCTCTGGGAGCTGGTAATCTGAGATATGATGTGTTTGGGGGAAACAATAGTGCTGTTCCTTCTATTTCTGTGGCTCTGCTCACGCAGTCCCAGGACATGCACTTTGACGTTGCCCCATAGCTTCTTTAGTTTCTGTAGTTCATGCCCTTTGAGAATCGAATGCCGATATGGGGTCAAAAAAATGCACTCATTGCGCATGTGCACCCACTTTGCACACTGCCTTAGTGGCTTCCAGGCCTCCCACAGACCACCTCTAGACCCCCCCTACCCCACACTACTGTAGCAGAGCCTTACTGAGGCCTTGGGGCACCTCTGAGGTCAAGGTGCTGTCTGAAACTAATGCCCCCCACAAGCTAGACCCACAATGCCCACCCAGAACATCTCCCCCAGCAGATCTAGCTCTAGGGGCCACCTCTGGAGAACCACTTAAACCCCACACCCCCCACACCTGGCACCTCACTCCTGGTCAGCCCTCTGGTCCCGGGCAAACCAGTGCAAGTGACAAAAGCCTTCCCCATCCAAATTCCTCGCTGGCCTGGACACCTGCCGGGGGACCACACCCTCGATGCCAGGGCTGTTTACTCCATTGGGAAAATCAGTCAGGGTCAGGGGTCTGGCACCAAGCAAAGCAGACGGATTGAGGAGAAACCAAATATCCTTATTCATGTCTCCCTTTTCAAGTTCTATGGGCAAAGGAATCTTAGGGGTGGGGGTGGGGCAGGGGAACTAAAAGAGATCTAAGGCGGCTATTTGGAAATCAAACCCACGAGCAGTTTTGTCTAAGACTACACCAGGCAGCGCCCATGCTGTGTGTGCTTTACTGGGGTGGCTGATTTGAGATTGTGATAGGACCCTAAGGGGGAGGGGGGCTGCATGCAGGCAACACAGCATTGCTTATGTCTGGCAACGCATATGTCGGGGGGGTAACAGTTCAGATGGCACTGGGGGTATCGACAATGGAAAGCACAGAAGGTCAGGACAAAGCTGAAAGTCCCCATGGAACGATCCCTGTCTAGCTGGGGAGTTCCACGGTTGGACCTTCGGGACCTAGCTCTTTGCTCAGCTACCTTCATTTTGTGGTGGCAAAGGTGGTTGGGTACAAACTTCCTAACCCCAGAGTTAGAGATCCCAAAGCCCCCTCAGTGTTTAACAAATCTCTCTGCCGGGAAGTTCTTCCTTAGGTCTATCTTAAATTTCTTTGGCTACTACAGAAGTCAGTTCCCCCTAATCCAGGATTCAGCAAACTGTTACCGTAAAGGGCAGTAAATATTTTAGACCGTGTTCCTATAAAACTATTCATGGATGCTGAGGTGTGAATTTCATGGCATGTTCACATGTTACAAACTACTATCCTTCGTTTGGTTTTCTAAAGCCCATTTATAAATGTAAAAACCTCCCTTAACTTCCAGATTACCCCCAAACAGGCGGTGGGTTGGATTTGGCCCACAGGCCATAATTTGCAGATTCCTGCTCTAGTCCACTGGTCTCAAACTTGGCTGCACGTTAGAATAATTTAGGAAGCGTTCAAGGTACTGATGCCCGGGACCACCTGCAGAAGTGCTGGTTTCATTGGTCTGGGTTGTGTCTGGGCTTCGTGCGTGTTCAAGGCTCCCGGAGGCGACTCCGATGGACAGCCGGGCCTGAACTCTGTCCTTGTGCTCCCGGCTGTGGGAGTGCCGCTGGTGACAAACGACCTGCTCCACTTCTCACCACCGTGGTGACCTTAGGAAAGTTACTTGTGCCTTGATTTCTTCATCTGCGAAATGGGACTAATGACTCTCCCATCACAGGGATGTTGTAAGAAGTAAACGTAAAATCCTGATAGCATGTTTAGAAGAGTGCTAAGCACATAATCAGCTCCCGGTGTTGGCTAATTTGTTTTCTAGGATAATTTTAGTAGGTGTTTGGTTCTTTGACAATGATCCATCTAAGTCACCGTTCAGGCTCCTTCCTCTGGAACCCTGGGGCCAGGAGATGCTCCTTTGGAAAACAGAGGGTGGAGTTCTGGGGTCAAAGAAGTTTGGAAAACTGTTCTGGACGCAGCCCAAGGCAGCAAGTACAAATCCTGGGGGCGAAGGCAGAATGGGAGGTTAAGAGGTGTTGGTCTGGGGTGCGGTTTGTGAGTTTCAAAAAATACAACCAGAGGGCAAGCTGAGCAGGAGGCCGAGAGAGACCAGGAGCTGCTGGGAGGGTGTCCTGTGCCCTCCTGCATTCCTTCTACACCATTTCCCCAGAGGTGCGCACGGTTCCCACGGGACTCCTTTCTGGGATTCGTCTGGCCGCGTCCAGAGCGGCTCCCAAGCCTGCTAGGAATGGGCTGAGGGTCACAGGACATGAGGGCTGAGCCTCAGGGGGAAAAGTGCCAGCTTCGCTTGCCCCTTGAGGGGTGACCGAACCACAAGTCAAATCCCAAAGCCACAGCCCCTTCCACCACCGAGATGGAGCCTTCCTCAAAGCTATATTCAACACACCGAGTAAAACCTGGTGGTGAGTGGGTGGGCACGCCCTTGAATGGGATTCGCTTCACGGCAGGAGAGTCGGTGAACATACATGGAACCTGCAAGGCACGTGTTTATAAGATAACAGAAGAGCAAGAAAAGTGGGTGCTGGGAGGGACACTGAAGGAGCCAGAAAAGTAAACCATTTAGGATTTCATGGGGCTGGCACCATTTCCTCCGTGATGACCTTTCCTCTCATGAGAGACAGGAGTGCATGTGTGCGTGCGTGCCATATGTGTGCATGCGTGTGTGTGCGCGCGTGCATGTATATGTGTGTGTGTCAAGGAGGGGGCGGTAGGAATTGGTTTGCAGAACCAAGGACTTCCATTGCAGGGAGTGTGTTTTCTGAATTCTAAGTCAGGACGGGTAGTCTGATACCAGATCCTCAGCCTCTCCTGGGTGCCAGAGGCTTCCTAGTCCTTCCTTATGCACACTGTGGTCCTGGACCAGAAGCAGGGCGTCACCTGGGAGCTTGGCCGAAGTGTGGGGTCCCAGGCCCCATCCCTGACCTGCTGAAACAGAATCTCGGGCAGTGGGACGCAGCCATCTGGGTTTTAACAAGTCCCCAGGCTGTTCTCGGGCATGATCAAGTTTGCAAGACCCACGTCTAGGATACATAAGGCAAAACAGAAAAGTTGGATGGTCAGGGACTTTTGGATGATTCAGGGCATGTACCTTCAGGTGTGAGTCGGCAAATCTGAGATCCAGTTTGCCTGGTTAATAACCAGCCGTGACAAACTCCCAGGCTCTAAGGCCTTGCCTCCTGGGCTGGGAGTGGTCTATTTTCAGAGGAAATCAAGGGGAGCACCTGGGCTGGGGCCCCGCAGTCATTGGCTTTTCTGGCTCTTGGGAACTTCCCTGGGGTGCTGTGGTTCCTCTTTAAAGTGGGGGGGGGCAGCAGGGGGAGGGAGTGCTATGCCCTTGTAGTCCTGTGATGGCGTGTTGCATGTGCTCTCTTGAGCTGTAAATAAAAAGCCCATGGTTAATTAGCTGCCTTCCCGCCTCTCTCTGCCTCCGCTGGAGATGCTCTGTGTGTGCAGGCTGGAAGCACGCTCGGGGCATTTGGACGGGACCGTAAGCCTAGTATTTCCTCTGCCACACGTTTGGGCGTTTGCTCTGAGCTCAGCAGTAAATGAGACAGTCTCTGTCCTCGCCTGGACCTCATCATTCTTCTTCAACCAGACCTCTCGGTGGGAATTTCATATCTTGACCTCCCTCTCCATTTTAGGGCTGGGGCCGCTGAGGTCCCAAAGAGATTGCAAGGCTAGCCACAGCAGGCTGGCCTCCTTCAGGGCCTGGGTGGCCACGTGTAGGGAAAAACAGACGCCACCTTCAGCAGGATGGCGAGGAACAAAGAGCCGCCTCCCATCACCGGGCCTGGGCAGGCTCAGATGCTGTCTTGGGAAAGGACATGAATTGGCCAGGGGGTGGCCTGGCTTAGCATCAGGAAGGCCATCTCTTATCTCGGTGACAGCTCCAGCCAGTGCCACCCGGCTCCGCTGGCCAGGCCCCACCAGGCCTGGCTGATTGTAACACCGAGCAAGGCTGTGTATGGCTCTCAGTGGCTCCACATCGGGAGGCCAAGCCAGGGTCCAGACTCTCCTGGGGGCTGGGGTGACCGCAGACGTGGGAGGCCCTTAAGGGCCTGCTGTCCCATGTGAATCTCCCTGCCCAGACACCACTGACGGCCCGGCTTCTGCAGCCTGGACGGGGGGAAATACCCTAATCCAAGGGGTCCCAAAACGTGGGCCTAGGGTTCCCAACATCAGGATCCTCTGGGGGAGAAAACCCAAGTTTCTGAGCCCCATCTGGGCCTGTGACTTGGAATCTCTAGGGGTGGGGCTTGGCAATCTGCATATTTGATAAGCCCTCTGCCCTAGGTTCAAAAACAGCATCATCAAACCTTCTTGAGAACTCACTTTCCTCCCCACTCAAGCCCCAGGCAGCTGGTGAACCTCTCGCTGGGGATGGTTCTAGGGAATTGAGCCCAGAAAGTCCCCTTTATATAAGCCTCAAGAGTGCCGTCGTAGTGCGAGGCAGTCATAGACAACACTGAAATGGACATGCACAAAGCGTAACAGTGTTCCAATAAAACTTTATTCACACAGAAGGGCAGCCAGCTGGATATGCCCGTGATCTGTAGCTTGCCAACGCCCTAATCTATAATGCTAACTCCTGGCTCCATGGCTCCAGACAGGTAGGCGAAGCTTTTAAAAAACGCTTCTGTCCTGGGATGTCAACTCAAGTCCATTTCTCTTCACGACGGTCAGAGCAGTACCGAAGTGAGGAGTCAAGGCCAGTCGAACCCAAGGCCACAGGGATTTCAGCTCTCTGCTGGCAGCCTGGGTGCTGCCCTCAGGGAATCAGGTAGCTGGATTGGGGGTGTATCAGCCATGGTTCTCCAGACAAACAGAGCCAATGGAATTTGTATTTATTTCAATGTCTGTGTGTTTATATATATCTTCTCTATAAATATATTTATACGAATTTATTTTAAAGAACTGGCTTATACTATTGCAGGGGTCAATAAGTCTGAAATCCATAGGGCAGGCCAGCTGGCCAGATACTCTGGCAGGAATTGATACTATAGCTCTCTGAGACCTCAGTATTTTTTCCTTAAAGCCTTCAACTGATTGGACGAGGCCCACCCACATGATGGAGCGTACTCTCCTTTACTTGATGTCAATTGCTTGTGGATGTTGACCAAATCCGCAAAATGCCTTCACAGCAACACCTAGATTAGAGTGCGATTAAATCCTCACATGTTAACAGCTGGCCAAGTTGAGACCGAAAACCGATCATCACAGAGGGGCTTCTGGAGCTCAGCTCCCCAGCTCTGGATCATGGCATGTGGCTACACGGCAGAGCTGTCTTTGGTGTATCATGAAGTTCTGGGCTTCCTCACTCCTTTGTGACCACCGTCTGTCATGTAAGTGGGCACGCATGTCCTAGTGCCAGGACATGAAATCCTGGTGGCGTGGGCTGGGAGAAGGTACATGGCGCATATCTGGATAAGCAAGCGGCTAAACAGAGGCGCTCCTGTCCCTTCATCCTCCCCCTCCATGATGGCGTACCCTGAAACCCACGTCTGTGTGCCTGGGGGACCACACTAGTGATCGGTCTGTGCAGCGGGGCAGGCTGGTCAGCTCTGGGCATTGAGGTCCTGAGCGGTCGGTCCATGCCCCAGCCTTGACCTTGTGTCAGCGCCTGGCACAAAGCGGAATGCATTTTGAGAGAGGGAATCCATTCACCCAAACACGGCTGTGAGCTCATTGATTGAGCTGAGCCCTGGCCAGAGGCACCCTCCTCTTGCGTAGATAGAAATTCGTAGAGCCCCCTATTCAGAGCAGGAAGACAAGGTGCCAAGAAATGAAGGCCACTTGCCCAAAGCAGTGCAACTACTCTGGAGCAGCGTCGGGGACCCCAGCCGGTCTCTCTGACTCCAAAACCTGATCATGTCCCCCGATGTTCCATTGCCTCTCGAACGCCACAAGTTTGCTGAGCACCTACTAAGAGTCGGTCACCAGTCCTCCCCACCCCCCACCGCCCCTCACACGCCCCAGATCACAGAAGCTGCACGGTGCATCTGGTGTCACCCAGGCTGCTGCTGGGCCGGCCAGGGACAGGAGTTCTGCTGGGCAGGCCCCAGCTCTCGGCAGCCGGAACCAAAGATCATGCACTCACCAGGCTGCCTTCTAGAAAGCCCCTCGGGGCTCCCAGCGGGTGGAACCTGTGGAGGTACCCTGCCTGACCCCAGCACCCACTTCCCCATTCTTCTCTGATGTGCCCCCCGCGTGGGTGCAGGCTCCCTTACTGTCCCCCAGCGAGGAACGTGAGACCTCATGGAGCCTGCCACAGACCTGGACCCGAAAGCCATCGGCACTGAGCTGGCTGAGCAGAAGGGTGTGAAAGTAAACACCAGGATAAAGCCCCAGAGCAGATAGGCATCGTGGGGGCCGCAGGGCCCGGGGACCATAACTGGCCTTGTTTGCGTATCTGAGCGATCACTACGGTACAGCCAAAGCCCTCAAATGACTCCCTTGAAATTCCAGCCCCAAGCACGCGGAGAGATGGGAGGCCGGACAGGGAAAGAGGTGGCAGCCTGAACTCAGGACGTAACGGGGACAGGCGACAGGCGGTGGGAGGCAGGAGGCACGTGGCTAGGGAGAGCCTGGGCACATGCACCGCCCGCCCGCACACACGCACACAATGACTTAAAGAGGGTTACTGGAGTATGGTCCAGGAGGTTGAAAGCCACAGGGCAGGGAGCTACTGGCAACAGCTTCTTCTGTCCGCCTCCCCTCTGGCTTGTGTCTCACACAACCTCTGTTTTCTAGAACAGGACACAACTTTGTTTTCTGCCAAGAACACCATGGGGCATTCTGATGTGTTCTCTGATGCATGACATGAGCTGCGGGCCTCTGCAGGGACAGGGTAATATCACTGAGTGTCTGGTGAGGCCAGGACAGGGCTCACCCCGCAGTCATGTTCATAGGACACCATGAGGTGGCAAAGCCACAGGGACATTGGGAATGACAGGCTGCATTTTAAAGCTCAAGGGGGCATCTTCAAGGACCCTGACTGCGGCCTATAAAAGTCAGCCATGGATGCTGCTAGAAGCTCGAATTCTGTGCCACTGAGACAAATATTTTGGAATCAGTACCCACCCCCCCCCGTTTTGACTAATCATTAAAACAAATGTGTCCTCCTGAGGGGAGGTCCCTCCTACCTCCCAGCAATGTCCTGTCACCTCCAGAAAACCCAGGAAAAGAGAAGGAGCAGATCGTCCACCCCGACTCCCTCTGGGCCCAGCTGGCCCAGGATCGTGTCCCTTTCCCGGCTCTGAGTGAATGGTGCTATGGACACGGTGATATTCCTGTCGAGTCATGACAGCGTTTGATACGTTCAGTATCTTGGCATTCACCAGGGACTGGGCCGAAGGACAGGGAATGAAGCCTGGGAGCCCAAGAGAGTCACCCCAACCCCAGTTCTGCAGGGTTCCACTCAGTTCCATCAGCTCCTGCCCCCATGCCCTGCTGTCTGCTCAGGGCAGCCAGCCTTCGGAAAGAGAAAGAGCACAGCCACAAACCCAAAGGCCAACACTGACCAACAAAACTCGCAGGCCTTCCCTCACCCACCAGACCTTAGACCAAGAAACACAGAGCCAGTGTGCTTGAGACAAGCTGACACAAACAGTGGAGGACTGACACAAACACGTCTCCAGATCAAACCCCCAGAAACAGCCCCTGTGGCACCAGGGGCCACGGCTCTGCTTCCAGGCCCTTCTTTGATGCGCTTCTTGCCGACGGTCCTGCTTTCTGACAGGCGCATGTGACTTTCCGACAGTGTTTGGCCATGTTCTCTGTCTGCTCTCGTTCTTCCAGGTTGATTTACCCACTTGGAAAGGAAGAGGCTGGGCCCCATCGCAATTGCGGGCCTCCAGTGCGTTGAGAACCAAAGGTTGGTGGGTTGGTGGGTGGGAAAGCATCTCAAAACCTTTCCATATTTGGTGCCTCCTTTGTGCCTCACACAGCGCCCCCGCCCCGGGGGACAGGTTATCACTGTCCTCATTGTCAAGAGGCACCAAGGGATTAAGTGACAGATGAAGGGACATAGAGGCAAAGTGGCAGTGCTGGGGGCAGGGTGTTGAAGTTAGGGAGGTGGGCTGAAGGCTGAACCGCGGTCTCTGCTAATAGGAAAGGGGGGAAGGGCATCTTCCCTCCATCAAAGGGGTCTTCCCTGGTGCCTCCTTTCAAAGAGCATTGCATTTATCGTGGGCCAGGACCTGCTGGGAGACGCTGCAAGATGCTGGGGTTTTGTTTGTTTAGTTGGTTTGGTTTTTTGTTGTTTTTTTTGTTTGTTTTTGGTTTTGGTTTTTTGTTCTTGTTTTTTTGTTTTTTAATAGCAGCAGGGTAGCTATTTGCTTACCGAGCATTTATGAAGTGCCAGGAGCTGGGCCAAGCATGCTATGTAAACCATCTCACGTGACCCCTGCAGCCACGCGGGGCTCGGTGTGGCTCCCTAATTTGACCAAATCCGCTTTGCTAAGAGGAGGCAAGGCGGAGATCCAAAAACACACCTTTACCCAAAGGACACCAGCAAGCACGGGAAAGAGATGAGACCGTGTTTGTGCTGCAGGCGGGCCACATCTGAAGATCCCAGAGTGGGGGTCCTGCAGGACCCGCCAAGAGGGTCCTTGGCCTTACACAGGATGAAAAGAAAATGTGTGCCAGAAGAAGTGACAGAAGAGTTTAACGAATAGCGTGAGTGACAGCGTATAGCAGACAGAGTGTCTGGGAGACCCAGAATTAAGAATGAGTCTTGTCGTCAGCTGGGGTTAGGGGTTTCCACTGGAAAGGAGTCTAGGGTGCATGTTCCTTCTGGAATCCAGGGTAGGGTCGGATCAAAGACGGGTGATGGTGAATAACAGGTATTATCTTATAAGTCATCAGAGGGAGGGGTATTGATGCCAGCATCAGCCGAGGTCTGCTGGAAGCTGGTTCCTGGAATGTGTTTGGGATCTGGCTCGTCTTAGGTGTTATCAGGTGTTTGGGGCTTAGGACAAAACTCAGAGAATACTTAACTTTTTTGCTTCCCCTGGAAGTGGGAATAAAGCTTTTTTGGTTTATTCAGAGGCAAAGTATAGAATAGGAATAAATGGGGCCCAGCAGAAAGACAGTGGGGACGGAGACTGTCTATTTTTTGTTCTATTTTTTTTTTCTTTTTGGATGTTGCCTGCATGGTTTTTCCCCTCCGGCATCGACCACAGGGCTCTGTGAAGCCACGGGAATATGCTGGTACAGACTCAAGACCCGGCTTCATCTCCAACACCGTGGAAAAGGATTGTACATCACGGGGCTTAGCCCTGTGCTCCCCTACACAATCTGGACAGCGCCCGGGTGATGTAGGAAAGAACATTAGGGTTCCAAGCCAACGGCTGAGAAAGAATTCTTGAGACATCTTTGATGCAAAAAGGTGGTTTTATTAAAGTATGGGGACAGGGCACGTGGGCAGAAAGAGCTGCACTGGGGTCGTGAGAAGTGGCCCATGATATACTTTCAAGTTGGGAGGAGGTTAGGAAGAGCCTAAGTCTCTAAGGAATTTTTGGAAGCAAGGTTTCCAGGATCCTGAGGGGGCTAGCTATTGTTAGGAAAAGGTCATTTATTCCTGTTTAGTAAAAACTCAGTCATGAGACCCTTCAGATGTGTATCGGTGGGTCCTATGCTTGGGGGATGATTGCCAACACGTATCTTCAGGGGTAGAGATAAAGTAAGTTTCCAAAAGAATTTTTATATGTTAAAGTCAACTTACAGGATCCTGGGGGTCAGGCTAAGATTGCCTTTTACCCTTAGCAAAGTATTAACATTGAGCCTGCTGAGTTCCTAGAGGAATGTCAGTCACCCTGTTTCAAGGACTTGTTGGTGAGCTACAGGTAGTAAGGAAATTTTTCTTTTGCCTCTGTCTCCCACATCAGAGGGACAGTGACCTCCGGAGTTCCCAGTTGCAATGCCTCTAATGTAGCAGCATCACCCCTCCAAACATTCTCTAGAGATGTCGTTTTTTCCCGTCCCATACTACACAAGTGAATTTGAGGAAAGCCTGTTTAAAAACCAGTGATTACTACTGACTATTTCTGGTGGATCTGCTTAATGAGTTCCTCATTATTCTAGGAGTATGCTACGCCCATCTGCATCTCTGGCCCCGCGGAAAGGGCTTGTGCCTGACACCAAATCCTCAGGACCCATGGGCAGACTTCGAGGGGGTGTGCACGTTTTCTTTACACGGCTCCCGTGCAATCTTTGCTCTTTGCGACTTTGGCTAAGTCATTCAAACTGTAACAATTTTGCCACTAACAAAGTAGGAGTAGGGAGAGTGGGAGAGGGAGAAGCAGGCTTCCCGCTGAGCAGGGACCCTGGTGCAGGGCTCCATCCCAGGACCCTGGGATCACGATCTGAGCCGAAGGCAGACACCTAACCAACTGAGCCACTTAAGCATCCCAGTTTGGCAATTTCTTCAAAAAGTAAATAGACACCTGCTGTATGATCTAATCATTCTGCTCCTTGACATCTACCCAAAGAGGTGTTCGGTGACTATCCCCTGAATGAATGAATGAATGAATGAATGAATGAATCTATTCTGCACGTCTTTATGTATTGAAGGTACAAAAATAAAACTTGGTTGAGGCAAACAGGATTGGTGAGGGACATGAAAAATTTAAACTTGAATTCCAGAAATGTGCTTGTTAAAACTATGACCCCAAAGCCTTGTGGAATATGCTTTGTGGTGGCCCATTTGTCCTTGCATAGTCAGGACTGGGTCATGGCAGAAACTCTGGCTCCTTTGAGAATAGTCACTTTCCTTTGTTCCTGTGAGCTACCCCCCAACCCCAGCCAGCTGGGTCTTGTGCCCCCCTCCCCCATGCCTCCCGCCCCAGCTGGTCAGGATGAATGCAGGGTCACTGTGTGAGCAGCAGGGACATTTCACAGACCCAGCCTTGTGCTTCCTCCACAGGCTGTCTTCCCCTCCTTGCCTCGCTTCATCCTTTGCATCCCAGCCTGGGTTACATTTTCCTGAGATGGAGGCAGTGGAGCTGAGGGGCAAATGTCAAGGTCCCCGAGCCAGACCTCCTGGGTCCCCAGCCCAGTTTCATACCAACCAGTGACTTGGGCAATTCTTCCAACTTCTCTTAACCTCAGTCATCTTACTGTAAATAAGGATGAGGACAGTACCTACACCACGGGGTAACTGTGAGAATTTGCTACTGAGAATTTACCACAGACATTTTTCACACTGTCTACCACAAATTAAGTACTTAATTAAATGTCAGCCTTAATCTAGGACTTGTTTATTTTGCATTTTCTCCTTCTAAGGGGATCGTGGTCTTATTACACACCTATAGGCTTGGATGCAACACCTCTAGGATCTGAGGAGGACGGCAACTATTTCTGAGAAGAGAATTGATAGATATGCGTGGGTGGCTTGTCAGTTGAGTGTCTGCCTTCGGCTCAGGTCACCATCCCAGGGTCCTGGGTTGGAGCCCTGCCTCAGGCTCCCCTCTCAGGGGGTAGGGGGCAGCCTGCTTCTCCCTCTCCCTTTGCCACTCCCCCTGCTCCTGCTCTCTTGTGCTTTCTCTCTGTGAAATATATAAATAAAATCTTCAAAAAAAAGAGAGAGAGAGAAAGAGAGAGAGAGGGGCGCCTGGGTGGCTCAGTGGGTTAAGCGGCTGCCTTCAGCTCAGGTCATGATCCTAGGTCCTGGGATCGAGCCCCGCACTGGGCTCCCTGCTCAGTGGAGAAGGCTGCTTCTCCCTCACTCTCTGCCCCTCTCCTCATCCCCCCTCCGCACCCTCCCCCCGCTCATGCGAGCACACGCTCTCTCTCTCTCTCACTCTCGATCTCAAATAAATAAATATCTTTTTAAACAAATAAAAAAGAATTGATAAATAATAATATGTTATAATATCCGCCATTTATTGAGGAATTACTCTCTTCTAGGTATCACATAACCAATAATTAACTAATACTTAATAACAATAGTAGCCAATCCCGATTTAGCGCTTACTATCTGCCAGGCCCTGTTTTAAATGGTTTTTGTGTATTAACAAATCCTAACAACCCTTTAAGGAAGACAACTATTTTTTTTTAAAGATTTTATTTATTTATTTGACAGAGATAGAGACAGCCAGCGAGAGAGGGAACACAAGCAGAGGGAGTGGGAGAGGAAGAAGCAGGCTCATAGTGGAGGAGCCTGATGTGGGGCTCGATCCCAGAACGCCAGGATCACGCCCTGAGCCGAAGGCAGACGCTTAACCGCTGTGCCACCCAGGCGCCCCAAGGAAGACAACTATTATTATCCTCATCTTACATATGAAAAAACTAAAGCACAAGAGAGGCAAACCAACTTGCCCAAGTTCAACCAGTAAGTGGCAAAGCCAGGATTCAAACGCCTCTTCCCCTGTGTGCTAACTCCGCAAAAATTCAACTAGGTATAGCCGTTTCCCAGTCAAGATCCCAGTGTCAGGTGTTGGGGTGCTCTGTCCCCTGGGATGGAGGACTGTATCTCCAAACAGGACATCAAATTAGGCCAGTGGGCCCGGAAGCCCTACAAAAGTCCCCCTTTCTTTGTGTCTGGAGGGAGTACCTGTCTTGATAAGATCTCAGGACCCTCCCATTCCTGACCCCGAATCCCAGCCAGTTTCGCAGCCTCCCACGTGGTTTCTCCCTCCCCGAAACAAGAGCCAGCACTCAGACCGACCCTAATGGGGCGCTCACCGCAAGTGACTATAATAAAAGCTGGTGTTCTCCAAATGAAAATTCCATCTGGTTCTGGGTGAAGGATGGGATGGGGTGGGGTGGGGTGAGGGAGTGGGAATTCTGTTTGGGGTAGGGAGAGGGTAGTCAACAGTCTAAGAGAGATGCAGGTAAGACAGCCCTTTCTTTCTTCAATTCTTCCCATTTACAATCGAGGGGCACATAGTGTTTAGATAAAATCTTTTTGTTCTCCAGTCTTCTTCATTCTGGAGACAGCTATGTCCTATAGGTTTTCTGTTGGTTTTCCAGCTAGATTTTCCTAAAGTTTTTGGTATACAGACTCAAGTGGACTCCAACAAGTATATTAATAATAACCTTCTGTATTGCTAACAACAATAGCTCGTGTGTATTGCTCGCTTACTAAGTGGCAGGTACTGTTCTAGGCACTTCACCTTGACAAAGACACTATCCTTGACCAAATTTTAGTTAGGTTTCTCTGAGCCCTCTTCTAGACTAGGCCTGGCCTTCTCTGTCCAGCCTGCCCTTGCTGGGACTGCAGGATCCAGTTTTAGCAAGAATCCCACTAAGTCAGTTGCGCGAGAATCCCCTCACCCTTGATATCGGGTCACCCTCCCTGTCCGATCAAGTTCCCCATCCCCCATTTTTGGTGTCTAAGTCCTGGCCCGCCTTTATCAAGAATCCTGTTGAGTCAGTTTAGCAAGAATTTCCCAACCCTTTATGTCTCCTCTTGGTATCTTCCATCCACTGACCCCCTCCCTCTGAGCCTGTCCTGGCTGTCCTGGGGAGCGAGCTTCCTCACTCTCCCCCTAGTGCAATACCCCTATGGCAACAGTCTTGAATAAAGTCTCCCCTACCGCTCCAGCAAGTGTCAGAATAATTTTTTCATCATCAACATGAATGAGTTCATCTAACCCCACAAGGAGCCTAAGAGGTAGGTACTGTCAACGTCTCCACATAGACGCGAGGAAGGAGGGTGGAGAGAGGGATGTGGCATCAGCTGTTGGCACCTGGACGTTCCCCCAAGTTCTTCGGCTGCAGGTGGTCTCATCAATCCATCTGCTGGGATACTAACCAGGCAAGATACTGCGCCCTTTGCGACACAAATCCCAATATTCTCCGACAGCCTGCCGGAACTGCGTGGGAGGCGGCGGCAGCGAGAAACCCGGAGGAGGGCGCGAGAGGCCGGACGCCGTCTCCTAGCAACCGGACCGGGGTCACGTGACCCGCCTCACGTGGCCTGGAGTGGCGCTGGAGTCCGAGCGGCCGCCGCGGGCGGGGCGGGGCCCGGCAAGTTTGTTTCCCGAGTTCCGAGCCCAGGAGCCCCCGCGGCTGCCGCGCAGGTGCTCTTCGCCGGGGTCGGGATGGAGCTGCCTACCGTGAACCTGAAGGTGGCGACGGGCAGGGCGGGGCGCGGGCGGGTCCCCCAGAGTGTGTGGGGGCGTTTGCTTTTTTTCAAGAAGGATTTCAGAAGTGAAAGGATCGAGAGCTCGGGGCAGGAGGGGGTGGTAGGGAGACAGCGAGAGCGTGGACCCCAGGTGGGAAGGAGGTGAGCAGACCGGCCGTACCAGGGAGCGGGATCCAGGGAAGGGCCAGCGGAGAAGACCGCGGGGGAGCTGGAGGCGGTAGCGGAGGGAAAGGGCCGCCCGTTCCCCTTTCCAGCCTCGGCGTCTCGGGCCGCGAGCACCGGGCGCCTGAGGATCGCTATGGCCTGCACGCCCAGAATTCCCTTGGAGGGAGGGAGAGAGGGAGGGAGGGAGCCGCGGGGTGGGGCGGGTCCTAAGAGCCGGAGAGGTCTCGGCGGCGGACACCTGCCCGTCGCCTAGAGAGGGGGCTAGCCTTTCACCTGCACGCCAGCACCGCCCCGCTGCTTCGCTGGCTTCAGCAGATTAAGGAAACCCGAAATTCCCAGACCAGTGGTTTCCAAAGCTTATAAATCCAGCGTCCTTAATTCATAAGAAATAGGAACTCCAATAGAAGTTACTTAGAAGCAGAAAACCCCAACTTTGTGCCCTTAGGAAGACACTGCGACGCTTCCTGGGGTGTCTTCATTTCCTGTGGCATGGCCTCAACTCCTCCAGATGCCAGCGGCTTCTTCATTTTGTCCCCGCCCCGGCCGGGCCAGCGGGCTCTGCTTCTGGGCCGCGCTGGCGACAGAGAGGCTGGGGCCTTTCGCTTTGGGCAGGAAGGTGGGAACGTTGGCTCAAACCTGCCATTTGGGGTCTCGGTGCTGTCCCCCTTGAGACTATATCCAGGAACGCCCTTTTATGCACCAGTGACAAAGCATTTTGCACACGTGGTGTCCAGCCCTGAAGGAATCTAAGAGAGGACTGCAAAACAACACATAATCTATATTTGGATTATTAGATGGAGTCTGCGTTATGACCTCACGGAGGCGGATTTCCCTTCATCTCATTTCCCTCTCAGATGCTTCCAGCCAGTGAGGTTTACAGTAGGGCAACCGAGGTTTGTTTGTATCAACATTCACAGTGTTCCAGGCAGCGTGGAGTCCCTGCCCATTGCCTTTTCTCTCATGAGAGATTTGCCTAAAATCATTGCTGAGAGCACATCGGGCGAGGGACAGAGCTGCAGGAATGGAGAGGGCAGGAGCCTTCGTTCCTGGAGCATCTGTGGCATGCCAGGTGGTTCATTTGATCATAGCCACCTTCTGAGAAAGCTGATACTGTCACCTTTTTTACACATGAGCAAACTTCGGCTCACGTCAGATAAGTAACTTGCCAAAGTCCCACAGGGATTAAGTGGCAGAGTCAGGCTCTGAACCCACTGGGGTCAGACTTCAAAGCCATGCCCTTTCCTGGCCACCAGTTAGGGCTGACTTTGGCCTTGATGGTTTCCATCCCAAGAGGGCTTAGTCTGTTTGGGGCTTTTTTTTTTTTTTTTTTTGAGCAACTTCATGGGCCTGACAGGCCGAGCACACCCACAGGAATGAGCTGTGCTGGTGTTCTCTGCCCCAGAGGGAAATGGGGGGCCCTTCCCTTGGTTCAGGAAACAGGACCCCGTGTTTCCAAACATCTTAGCTGCTAACAGTCAGAGACAAGGAAGTGCTGGGAGGCCCTGAGGGGCCAAGGTTGCCAGGGAACATACAGGACATCCTGTTGAATTTGAATTTCAGATTAACAGTGAAAAATTTTTTTAGCTTAAGTATATCCTAGGCAATATTTGGATCATACTAACAAAGGGCTTATTAATCAAAATTCAAAACTAACTGGGCTTTCTGTATTGTTGTTGCTGTTGTTAAATCTGGCCACCCCAGGGAGGGCGGCCGTCGACTCATTGCTTGTAGGCACTTAAGTGGGACGTTCTGAGATCGGGCCCCTCGGGAGCTGCGAGAATGCACCCCTGTGGACCTACATTCCCTCATTTCATATATTCCATGGCATTTGGTTGAATCCTGCTTGTGCCCAGCCCCACCAGAGTGGTCAGTGGTGCCAGGGGAAAGAAACGGCTGCCCCAGGCCCTTCACACAAAGGGCCTTCCCTAACTGAGTCCCATCCATGGGGCAAGTCCTGAGCTGGAGAAATGGCATTGTGACAAGCTTAGAAAGGAGTTGACTTGGGTTCAGGAGGTCTTGTGAGGAAGGGCCACGGGAGGAGAGTCCAGGGACTAGTGTAGCATTAGGGTTAAGGTATGGTAGCAATGAGAATGGCCACGCACTGAGGGCTGACTACCTGGTGGGCACTGTGTTGTGTTTCTCACACCTCTCCGCCTCCTTGTACCACTGCAGATCTGCAGAACAACCCCGTGACATTGGCGTGATGGTCCCTACTTTACAGAAGAGCAAACAGCAGTTCCGAGAGGTCAGGTGACTTAGCCAAGATCACACAGCTTCCACGTCGTGGAGGCCTAGCTCCATAGGATCAGATCCGCGTGTCTGGCTTCACGGCCCATGCAGTTAACCACTGCCTGGCTCGGCCTCCCCAAGATGGCATTCCTGACTTAGGTCTCTCAGCCTCAGCCAGCCTTGGGGATCTTACTGCCTCGTGTAACGGCTGCTGAGTGTTTACACAGGACTAATAGAACTCTGTTCCCAATATTGAAGGTCTGTCTACCTGTCTAGAAAGTTTCCCCCTGCCCCAACCCCATTCGCCCCTGGGCCCTCTAGTGGCAAACAAAGGGTCTAAGTCCCGGTCCCCATGACCCCGTGGCTTCCCCTTAGCCTTCCCTTCTAGTTAAACCTCCTCGTTTCCATCCACCCTTCCCTTGCTCTTCCAGATCCTGACAGTGTAGCATAGACTTTGCCACTTACTAGCTGTGTGACCTTGAGCAAGTCTCTTAACCTCTCTGAGTATCCATTTCCTCACTATAAAAAGAAAATAAAAATAAACCCTACTTTCTAGGGTGCGAAGAGGATCCAGTGGTCCAGGAGTTGGTGGGGCATTACATTTTTAGTCGCAGAAAAAGTCAGACCAGATAGAGCAGTTCAGACACTTGCACCTGAGCTCTTGTTTGTAAGTGTCACAGTGTGGGCCGATTACTTAGTCTCCCGCTGCCTCAGTGTCTTTGTAAATAAAAGAACATTACTACTCCCCCGTGCACGGTGGCCGAGTGTTCAGGGCAGTGCAGACATGTGGCCGGCAGGTCCTCATCGGTTACAGGCGGTGTGTTGTTGGCGCTGTTACACAGGATGCCCGTTCCATGCAGTACTTACGGTCGTTACATGGATTCATACAGGGACTGTCAGATGCCTGTCTCTCTGTGGTTGAGGCACCCCACTGGAACATATTGGGGGGGGGATAGGGATTGCCTCCATTTCCCAGAGAGCGAACCTGGGGCACAGACACAAAGGGATATGGCCCCTGGACCAGAACCCAGGCCTCCGGTCCAGAGTCCTACAACCCCTGGCTGCCTTGGCTCATCCGCCCTCCCCTCCCTGGTCTTCTGGGGAAGAGCCAGGCAGCCCCCCTGCCACCGGGCGCCAAGCACTATCTGAAGAGTCTGGGAACTTCGGTCTCCCTTTGCTCCTGCCCAGCCGGGAAGGGCTGCCCAGGCACGTTCTCAGAGCCCAGTGCCTTCGTCCCCCAGTCTCTCAGGCAGTACCTGAGAATCCCTGGTATTCCCTTGGTTACCAAAAACCTTCCCAGCAGCCGGCAGACAGTTCTTCGTGCTGAGATGAGTCACTGTTCCCTATGTCGGGAAGAGCCGGGCCCATTTGGCTCGGTTTCTAGTTGGAGCTCTCCTGGGCATCAGGCCTCTCTAGGCCTGGGTGGGTGTGCCCTCCCATTACAGAGGTGGGGAGACTGAGGAAGAAGAGGCTTTGTCTTCTGGGGGTTTCTATTCCCAGGGGCTTAAGAGACATGACCAAAAGGTGCTAAGTTTCTTAACTATTTATAAAAGAAAAAGGATAGCACACGGAGGGGACATGGTATGTCTTTAGGGGTCCTCCGTATTTCCAGGTTGCCCTCTTCTCAAAACAGATGGCTTAGTTTTGGACTTCGGGCTGGTGCTTACTGCGTATTACAGGTCTTTCTGGCTCTTGGCAAAATCTGTGTCTCACAGGTGACACAGAGCCATTTCCCCACAGGCTTTCTGTGTATCAGCTGGCTTCCGGGTCTCAGCGTTTCATCTCCCCTTCATCAAGCAGGGCTCTGCAGGGCCGAGAAGCACCCATGTGTTGAAGACCCATTGGGTGCATGGCCTGGATGTGGGAACCAGAGCACTTGGAAATGAAGACGATTTCTGGAATAGAAGCTGACAGTGGGGAAGGCTGAGGTGTTGATTTTCAGGAGTAAGGTGGTCACGTGAGCTGCCTCCCCTTCCTCGGTGTCTTCTCTTAGTCTGAAAGCCGGACACCAGGATCACTGCGGCTGGTCACATGCTGTGGCCTTTGAGGCAGGGCTTCTCTCCTCTGTGTGCAGGGTTTCCTGTCAAGACAGAGAGGGGGTAGTGGTTGGCTCTTGAGATAAAGATCAGAATTCTTCCCCACAACCCCCAGGCCCAGCCCTGCCCACCCCCCAGCTTCCTGTCTGTCTTCCACTGTCTTCTGTCCAGCCGCTTTGGCTTCTTTTCAGTTTCCAGAATGTTCCATGCTTCCTTCTGCCACAGAGCCTTTGCAGGTACTACCCTTTCTGCTTGAAATGCTCTTCTTTGATCTCTGCCCCTAGTTAAGCCCCTGCTCACCGTTTTTGCCTTGGCTTAAATGTCACTGCCTCAGAGAAGCCTCCTAACCGCCCCACTCCCCCACCCCACCCCATTGAAAATGAGGCTCCTTTTCCTTTACTATAATTCTCCCTCAGAAAGAAAGTCTCACTGGACCCCTCATCCCTAAGGCAATGATCTGATCAGCAGGTGTCCCCCACTCCAGTAAAGTTCTGTAAAGTGAGCAGGGCAGCTCACCACGGACCCCCCAGGGTAGGTGCCAAGCGATGCCAGGGATGTTGGGTGAAATGTTCGAGAAACCTAACACCATTGGATCATGTCTCTCAAGCCTCTGGGAAAAGAAACCCACGGCAAACTAAGCCTCCTCTCCCCTCGGTTTCCCCGTCTTTGTAGCGGGAGGAGCACCCTTGCCCAGGCCCAGAGAGACCTAGTGGTCAGGTGACACCGGGCTCACGGTCAGGTTTGAGCCGTGTCTCTGCCACTGGGCAGCTGTGTGACTGTAGGCGAGTCACCCGAGAGCCTCAGATTCCTCAGCTGTGAATGGCACCTCGGGGGGCTGTAAGGGTTACACGTCCACGCACAGAATGTGGAGCGGTGCCCATAGAGCGGTGCCCAGAGCAAACAAAGGTAGCCAATCACGGAGATCCCTTGTAGCGCCGGCCTTCCGTGGCGCACACGTGGCTTTATCGGAGGCTAGGCCCCTCCATAAAGTCAGGAGCATTGGTCATTGCCGAGCCATTTTCCCAGTCTAACGACTTTCTCGGGGCCATCGCACCAGAGCCCGTTTGGTTCACTCGCACTGGGCCCTGGGGGTGCAGGTGGACTGTCCCGGCCATTGCTCCAGATTTCAGCTCCCCCCACGTGCAGTTTGTCACAAGCTCCAGTGGCTCCCCCCCCCCCGCAGAAAGAAACCCGGGCCCCTGCTGTGAAGTTTGGGAGCACCGCGGCCAGACTTACAGTCACCACTTACCATCGGTGGAATCTGGATCCACTTAATTTTCCTCGGAGTCTAGTTTTCCCGTCTGTAAAATAGGAATGATCATGGTGTCAGTTCCAGAGGCTCTTGTGAGGCCCAAAGAAGGTAGCTCGAGGCGCTTGGCACAGAGCACGTGTGCGATAAATAGTAACTCTTCTCGAAGGGCTTTTCCCTCCACAGCCAGAGTTCTTTCTTGCGGGTGGCAACCCCCACTTCTGCCCTTTCACCGGTCTGGAAGCCTGGGCCATTCACTGCACACCCTTGCCGTGTCTGCCCAAGCTGTCAGGCCGGGACACTGGGCCCCGCCCTGGGCTCTTGGCATTCCCCTCCCAACTTGACCCCCCCGATTCCTTGAGTAACTCCTTCAAGGTCCCCCCATCTACCACTGGGACCCCATAGAAGCTCCTAACTTGGGGCTCCTGGCCCCCTGCTGGTTCAGGTCCACTCCCTCTTCCCCCTGGGCTCTGAGTCCTGCCTCCCCATTGCTCCCCCTTTTGCCTGGCGGGTCTCTGCCTATCTCTTAGCACAGAGCGCCCTCCTACTTCCAGAGCTCCAGCTGACAGCCAGCCTGCCCTCCCCATAGAGTCCACTCCTTCCTTCTTCCTTTGCTTTCCAAGCAGGGCCCTTTTGATTACCGTGAGTAGGGACAAGTTCCAGTAGGGGGGGCTGTGATGTTAAGGACATAAGGGACAATGAAAGGGGTGGAATGGTGCAGAAATCTAGAAAAAAAGGCCGGAGGGATTTTTTTTCTTAAACCCTACCAAGTTCCTTGCTTGCAGAAAAGCCTTCGGTGGCTTCCCTCCACGCACTTACCATAAAATCCACGCTCCTTGCTGAGGCCCTCAAGGCCTGCCTCTCTCTCTGCTCTCCCGCTACCCTCTCCTGCCCCCAGGTACTTTCCCTCTCCTTGGACGCAGGTGGCAGACAACCCCTGTGCCCCACACGGTACCCCAGCTCTGGTGTGCCAAGAAATCAGCTTCATTTGAGTCCCGTGCCACCCCCAGCCATTTCCTGTCTAGGTATATCCTCTGATGCCAGAGCAGATTGCGAAGCAGGAGGGGGTGTGGGTGTCTGCTGCCCCAGGAGAGTAGAGCGGAGTGACATGGCAGCTCCCCCTGGCCTGACCTGCGCTCTTCCTCCTTTACCCCTGTTTCGCTCACTGTTGCTGGTGTTTTGTTTTGTTGTTTTGTTTTAACAGGTATTTGTAAAGTCCTGTTAGGTACTAGACGGGCTTCCTGTGTTTTCTGGCTCCAGAAGCTCTCCCCACCCCTCCCCAGACAGTGGCCTCATTCATAGTTCTTTTCTTTCCTTCCCCAGACCATCCTGCTGGTTCACTGGCTGCTGACGACCTGGTGAGTGACTCCGCAGGTGTCCACCTGCCTCCCGGGATCTGGGTCCCCATACCTCCAGGGGCTTGTCCGTGTATCTCCTGGCCAGTTCCAGAACTAAATAGCACTTCTGTCAAGAATGTCATCAGCAAGCTCCCCACATCCCAAGAAAGTCTGAGGGGCAGGCAGTTTCCAGAAGTGTCTGCCATCACTCCCCCCACTAGAAGCTTCAAGCCTTCATCCTAGGGGAGGCGGCTGGCCCAGGGCAGTGCCCACAGCTCAGATCCTCCTCCAGACATTGCCCAGGCCCCTTTGGGGGCTTGGCATGACTCTGGTTCCTCCCCAAGGCCTTTGTATCTGGAAGGTGTGAGGTGCTAAAGCCAGGGGGCCGGCCTCACATTGCCTGCTGGACTTCCGGAAGCAGCCGTGGGGCGGATGCCAGTTAAAGCTCTGTGTGTCTGTGAGCTTGGGTCAGTCACTTAGACTCCCTGAGTCATTTTCTCACCTGTAAAATGAGGGTATTACTCACCCTCCCATTTACCTTGTAGGTCATTGGAAGGTGAAAGCCCAGTTTTAGAAACTGTAATAACGGGGCGCCTGGGTGGCACAGCGGTTGAGCGTCTGCCTTCGGCTCAGGGCGTGATCCCGGCGTTGCAGGATCGAGCCCCACATCAGGCTCTTCTGCTATGAGCCTGCTTCTTCCTCTCCCACTCCCTCTGCTTGTGTTCCCTCTCTCGCTGGCTGTCTCTATCTCTGTCAAATAAATAAAAAATAAAATCTTAAAAAAAAAAAAAAAAAAAGAAACTGTAATAACCACTAACATTTCCTGAGGGTGTCTAGGAGCCAGCCACTGGGCTGAGCACCTTCCGTGGGTTGGCTCACAGCTCAGCAAGTAGATACTTTATGACCCGAGACACAGGGTGGGGTCCACTGAGGGGTGGACCCTTATTCTTATATCACACTCCTGCCCAGCGATGGCAGACTCAGGGTTCAGATGGACCTGGGCAGGTCCTGGCTCCACCATGGTCCTGCCAGGTTACCTTAGGCAAGTGGCCCACCTCTTGGGGCCTTGGTTTCCATCTGTAAAATGGGTATAAGGATGGCACACCCCTCAGGCCGTGTGGGAGAAGCGTGTTGTGTTCATCCAACACTCCCCGGGGCCTGGCACAGACGGAGGCTCGAGCGTTGCAGGACTGATTTCGTTATTACTGTCCTGTCCTACCTGTCAAGCTGCCGGGGGGATTTCTCTGCCAAAGCAGGACTGGAAACCGTTGAGCTTCTCTGTGCCTTTTGCAGACCTCGACGTACACCCCATGTGTTAAATGGTTGTGAACAATGCAGACAGTGAAAGTCGTGGCTAGTGACTTTGGGAAGCAAGGTCAGAATCCGGATTTCTCAGTCATACTCCCCAAGATTCGGACTTCTGGTCTGGGCTGGGGCTCCAGCACCAGCTTCTTAAAACGAAAAAGTCAGGTGACTTATTCAAGACTCTCAGGCCGAGTCACGTGCTACACTTCGCTGCTTTCTCTCGTACTCTTTCGCAAGAGTACACTTGAGAGCTATTTAAGTTTATGAAGCGCCCCCTGCATGCCAGGGCAGCCCCGTGACTACTGTGGGTAAGGGCGCAGCCTCCGGAGCCAGGCTGTCTGAGTTCAAATCCCAGCTCCACCCCTTAGAAGCTGCGTGGCCTGGGGCAAGTTACTGGATCTCTCTGTGCCTTAGTTTCCTCGTCTTAGACGATAATAACCATGCCTCCTTTCTAGAGTTGTTACCATGAATGCACATAAGTGAGTTCGTTTAAAGCATCTAGAGCCGTGCCACACAGTTTTAGGGGCCTGCGTGTTAGCCAATATTTTCACTGGGTTGACGAACAAAGAAGTAGGAAACCTACCAGTTGGGAGTTGGTGACAATGCCCTCAAAACCAAAATAGGGTAGGCACTGTGTTAGGAAGTGACAAGGTGGTCTTTCAGATTAGGCGGTCAGGGAAAGCGTCTCCGAGTTAACGTGGGGGCTGGAACTAAAGTAACGCGACGACGGGGCCAAGTGTTCAGGGTAGAGGACGCCGCGCGGGCCGTGGCCGGGAAGTGCAAGGGGGCGACTGTGTCATGGGCCGGGAAGGGCTCCCCAGGCCACGGGAAGAGTCTGTATTTTATTACAAGTGGGAAGGAAAACTGTGGGAGACTCTTAGCCGAGGCGTGACGTCACCTGATGTACACTACTCCTCGCTGTTCAGAGAAGGGCCTGGACGGGCAGGAGTGGAAGTAAAGAGACCCGTGGGGAGAGGCCACGGTGATAAATCCTGGCCAGGGAGGATGGCGTTTTGCAGCTGAAGGGATATGGCCAGATTCGGGATCCATTTGGGAAGTCCGGCCATGGGCTCTGCTGATGTTTCCAGCGCACGGCTCAGGAGGAGGAGAGCAAGAGCCCTGTGGCCTCTTCACAGAAGGCCCGGGGACTCAGGACCGGGAAGGACGTGGCCTGCGGGAAGGGGTGCGGCCCTGTGGGGCAGTCACCTGACGTCACTTGGGTGCTTCCTCCCACAGGGGCTGTATCACGTTCTCGGGCCCCTATCCCTGGGCCAACTTCACCATCCTGGCCGTGGGCGTGTGGGCTGTCGCTCAGCGGGACTCCATCGACGCCATAAGTCTGGTGAGGCGGGGGAAGCAGCACGAGGACCGGCTTCAGGGTGGTCTGTGGCCCCCACTCTTGCCCCCTCACCCATCCCAATCCTGTCTCTTCCAAGGAAGGGGGCCCCTACCCTACCCCCCTGTTTTCCATTTCTAAAGCCTTGTAAAGAAGCCCTCCCCAGTTACCAGGCCAGGTGTGTCTCCACTAGCCCGGCCCACTTCTCGGGCTGCCTGGCTCCCAGAGCCCTGAGTCTGCTCATCGCCTGCCCCGAGAGAAGCCCCCAGGTGCCCCAGCTTGGCCACTCCTCGAGGGCGCTGGAGTGTGGCCCCGATAACCCACCTCTAGGGCCCTCTCTTAGTGGGGAGGGGTGTGGCTGGGAGCCCCACCAAGAGGGAACTCGTCTACTTTGTGAGGTCAGAGTGGACACGGCCCCGCTGAGCTCTGCCACGGAGGAGCTTCCCAGCACCCACTGCGCCCCGAGGGGCGGCGAGCGCTCCAGCACGGGCCTGTCAGGGTGACTGAGAAGGGAGTTCCCTGTGGTGCGGACGGATTGGGTGAACTCCAAGGGATCTGCCATTTCGGAGGATCTGGAACCAAGTCTTGTGCCCCATCGTGGCCACAGGCTGGGTCCAGACTGGGTCCCCACATCCCTGCGCTGGGTGCTGTAGTCCATGGTCAGGCTCACCCACAGGGTCCTGGCTGCTCGCTGATCTGTTTCCCAGCAACGCGCAAGGACTCAGGAGGGCACAAACGGAGCTTCCGGCCTGGCGTATGCGGTCGGGGAGCCCTGAGCGCGTGACAGAGCGTCGGGATGCTTGGAAACCCTGAGGGCTCATGGTCACCCCGGGCCCTGCGCCTGGCCTGTCTTGCAGTTTCTCGGTGGCTTGGCGGCCACCATCTTCCTGGACATCGTCCACATCAGCGTCTTCTACCGGCAGGCCGGCTTCACGGACACCGAGCGCTTTGGCGCCGGCATGGCTATCCTCAGCCTGCTCCTCAAGCCCTCGTCCTGCTGCCTCGTCTACCGCATGTACCAGGAGCGCGGGGGTGAGCTCCTGCTCCACGTTGGTGAGGCCACCACCTCCGGCCAGCTCCCTCCCTGCCCTCTCACCGGCCAAGGTGCTGGCGGCGCCATCTCCCACGTCTCCCCTGTCTCGGTCTTGTCTGACCCACAGCCCCTGCCCAAGTGAGCTGACCTCGCCTTGGGGGACAAGGGCTCAAGGCGCGGGGACAGGGGGCGGGCCCTGGCGCCGGCACTGAACACGAGGCTAGAGAGCGTACGAGCTCCAGTCTCTGCTGCAGGAGCCCAGTGCTCCTGTCCCAGCCTGCTGTGGGCTGTCCCGGGCATCAGGCTCCGGGCAGAGTTGGGGGCAGGACCAGAGGCAGCTCTGGACGGCCCGCAGCCTGAGGCTGGTAGGCGTCCGCGGGGCCAGCCCCTCCTCTCAGCAACCGCCACCCCCATGCCTAGAGCCTCCCCTCCTGCTGTGAGGGGTCTGGGTGGCCGAGGGAGGGTGGCTGCTGGCATGGGCCACGGAGCCTCGGCCGGAGCTGGCCCTGAACTGTGGGTGCTTTCCCTGCTGACGTTGAGGTCACCTCAGCCTGGCCCATCCCTGCCCCTCCCACACCCTCTTTGAGCTATACCCCTTCTCGTGGTGGCTGGGCCATTTTCCTGTTCTCTCTCACATACTGCTCATCTCCTTTCTCTCAGAGAGGTGGGGAGGGGGTGGGGGTGGTCTTCCACTGTTCCCTCCTAAGAAGAGGGGCCCCGAGGGGCCCATGACCCACCTAGGGGAACAGCTGGGCCAGGCCTATGGCCTCCCCAGGGCTGACCTGAGCATTGCCCTGGCCTGCCCTGGGGTTGGGGGGGACAGTAACGTTCCTCCCATTGGACAGATGAGGGAGCTGACACCCAGAGCCCCTGGGACTTGTTCCGGGTCAAGTGTGCAGGGCAGGGAGGGGAACAAAAAGCGTGGGCACTTAAGAGTCCTCCCCCCTACCTTGCACCTCCAGCCCAGCGCTCTGGGCTCTGCAACTGTGCCAGCTCTGAGCCTTCTGGATACAGTAACACAGTGTCCACTCTGCCCGAGAGAGGAGCCTATGGGCCCAGGGCTGGGCGTCCCTCTGCTCAGATGCGTGCTGCTCGGGGAAGGCCCCAGTGTGATGGCCAAGAGCACTGGCTTTGGGCTCGTGCTGCCTTGGCTTGAATTTTAGGGCCCTCCGCTTTCAAGCTCCATACTCGGGGCAAGTCAGTTCATCTCTTTGACTCTCGGTTTCCCCGTCTGTAAAGTGGGGGCAACCCACTCCGGAGGGTTATGGGAGGATTAGCTGAACACCTCTTAAAAGCTGGGGGGTGCTGCTGGCCCCGTCACTGTCCCATTGCCTTCCTAGTGGGGGGTGGGTGGATCTTGGCTGGGACTCAGTAGAACGTCTTCAGTCCTCACCCTTCGTTTTTAATTTCCCCTCTTCGTTTTTCCCATCCCCAGGTTTCCTTGGACGGTCACAGGAGCGCAGTGACTACCAGACAATTGACTCACCGGAGGCACCCACAGACCCCTTTGTAGGCTCAGAGGGCAGGGGTCACTCCCCCCAAGGGTACTGAGGCCAGTCCGCTTTGGCCCCATCGCAGGAGCCGGTGGAGCAGACCCCAGAGACGGCCCAGGCTGCATCGTCCTCTTTGTGCTTTGTGGCATTCCGGAGATGTTCCTGACCCCCGGGCCCTTTCTTGGACTGTGTTCTCCTGTTCCCCATCTTCCCCAGTCAAGTGCCCTAAGTGGCCAGGAGCCCTGTGCACACCTGTCTCAGACTCCCTGAGGCCTCCTCTCCCTTCAAGGTACCCCAGGGGTCTGAGGCTGAGGCAACCGCGGTCTCTTTCCTCACCTCCCTCAGCGGCTACGTGCAGCCCCCGTCCAACCGTGCCTGAGCCAGGCCTTGCCCACAGAAGCTCTGAGAGCTTTGGGTCATGCTCAGCCCTGGGAGCAGTCCAGCATGGGAGTGAGGTCCCTGTGCTTCTCACTGCCTGGTAACTTGGTGCTTGGGGACCTTGGGGCCGGAGGCAGGGGGTGTCTGCAGCGCCTGAGGCCCACCATGGCTCCCGGCTGCCATTCCCACAGCCGTTTGGAAATCTGTAGCTGAGTGTGTTTTCAGCCATGGTTCATCTCCCAGCCAGGCTGGGGCCTGGGCCTGCCATTCCTGAGAAGATTTCTCCTTTGAATCGGCAGGGAACCTGGGCTAAGCCGCCCATTCTGTTGTGGGAGGAGGAAGCAGGGGCTACCCACTCAGCTTTGGTCTAGCCAAGGCCCCAGCAGAGGAGGGCTCTGTTTGGTGTGGCCAGTGGGCATCCATGTCTCTGAATCAGATGACTTGGGTATTGGTTTGTGTCCCTGTCTGCCACTTTCTGGCTGTGTGCCTTTGAGCAACTTCACGTCTCTGACCTCAGGGTCTTCTGGAAAACAGCTAATGCCTGCCCTGGGGGTGATGATACAAAGTGAGCGGTGCCTGGCCCTCGGAAAGCTCCCTGAGCCACAGCAAAGTTGGTGGGTTGCTCCTTGATCCTGCGATGATGTGGAATCACTAGGCAAGGGACGACCTCTTCCTGGCAGACCCCGTGTCTTGGTGTCCGGGCTGACAGGGACCAACACCCATCCAGAAGCCCCAAGTGTCCCATGGCCAGGGTCCTCACCTACATCGATAGGACTGAGGGTTGGTCTCTGGGCCCAACAGGCCTGGGCTCTCCCAGGCCATCCCAGCTTGTCCCCGGCACAAAGAGATCAAGGCCTTGTGGACAACCTCACCGTCCTGTATCCATCCTTCCAATGGGGCCTGGTACGTGTTGCTGCGGAGCAAGGGCTGCAGCCTGCTCTCAGGGAACAGACGTTAAGAGTCCTCTGTCAGAAGGCACGAGCTCTGAAAGGAACCTCTGGGAAGGGACCTGTGCTCTGAACCATGCCGAGTGGCGGCAGGTGCAGAAAAGCTGGGAACAGCTTCACCGTCAGAAGGGGACGAATAGATCATCTGTGGTACATTCATCGTATGGATGTGGTTCACCAGTTCACGGGAATAAACCAGACCTATTTCTGTTGTCATGGGTCCCCCTATTGTGAGCAAAACAGATTGCAAGATGGCATGAATTTAAAAACCTCCAAGCAATACTATATGTCGTTCATAAGTGTATATGTAGTGAAATACAGAAGTGTGGACAAGTTCATGGTTGAGGCAGCCTTGGGCAGGGGAGAGGAGTGGCCTGAAGGGCATGGGATTAAAACCCAAGTTCCGGTTCTCTGGTTTATACCAGCTCCTGGCACACGGCAGGCTTGCGCTGTGCATGGTCCTGTGTGTATGTGGTGACTGGCAGATTTCCAAAGGGAATGGAAAAGTGAGGGGGACACAGTGGGGGGACAGCTAAGAAAGCCTGTGTCAAACAGGAAAGAGTATATTCAGAGACCCCAGTTCCTCATAGTCCCAGACCCTCGAGTCCGGCCCAGATCTTCACAGGGGGCAGAGGAAGGACCCTGTCTTAGGAGGGGGTCCCCAGAAGCAGACCCTGAATGCAGCGTCTGGCTTGGTGCAAAGCAAGGGAGCCGGGCTTTCTGGTCATTGGCCAAGGGTTGCTCTGGAGTTGGGGGGACAGTGACTTAACCTTCCAGGCTACTCTGGCTCCCTGACCAGACTCCCCTCCCAGTGGCCCCAGGAGGTGGAGGGCTGTCCTGCAAGAAGAGTGCCACCAGAGGCACAGGGACGGTGAGGGCCACCAGTGGGGTGCCCCTTTCCAAACAACAGGTCTCATAACATATTCTAACATTCATTCAACAAGCAACCAAGAGCCTATGGGAGCTAGAAGTCTTCTAGCGGCTAGGGATACCAGAATCAAGGGGGAAACCCCCCAAGTACCAGGAGATTCCATTTGGCCTGAGAGGTTCCAGGCAGGGGAACAGCTCATAGGAAGGCTTGAGCAGGTGTGTGCCCGCCTAGCCGGTTTCTGGGCGCTGTGGGGGGCCGGAGCGGCTGGAGCCAAGGGAGAGAAGAAGGAATGAGGTCAGAAGGGCAGCAGGGACCAGGTAGCAAAGGGGTAGTAGGTCATTTTGAGGACTTTGGCTTTTCCTGAGTGAGATGGGGGCCACTGGAGGGCTTTGGGCAGAATGGGACATGATCTGACTCACACTCTAAAAGGACAATGTTGTTGGCTTGGGCTGGGAGGCAGAGATGGGGGTGGTGACAAGAAGCCATGTGGAGCAGAACGCCACGCACCAATGGTCCGTTCCGGGGCGGGGGGGACATCAGGCAGTGCTGCCCACTATCAGAATGATCAGAAGCACCAAGGAAAGCCATGCAGTCAGGCACTGGCTGGACCATGCTTTACTCATGCCGAGAAAAAGACCAGATCCGCCTTGGTGGTGGGCCTCGGTCCCCTGTGGCCAGCAGTAACTGACGCAGGCCAGTTGGCTTACTCTCGCCTCTGTCCCGCCACAGCGGAAGGACATTCCCGTCCCTGCGGAGGACAGACATAGCAGAGGGGTTGGCCAGGTGCCAGGTGACACGCATGCCTAAGCAGAACAAAAGAGCGAACCCTGGGCTTGAAACAGGGGAATATATTTCCACACAGGGTGACAAGGTCAGCAGAGGCCGTGCGGGCTCTTTATCTCTTGGTAAGGAAGTGTTCCAGCCTCAAGGCCCATTGTTACCCAGCCAGTGGGTTTGAAAGCAAGCAAGCGACTGCTTTGCACAATAGGGCCGCTCTTGGATATGTTCTAAAGGCAAGGCGGCAAGATTCACTCGTGGACAGGATGTAAAAGAAAAACAAGAATCCACGATTGCAAGGTTTGGGGCCTGAGCAGTCCGGGGCTCAAGCTGCCACTGACATGGGAGGGAGGGTGGCAGGAAGGCCAGGTTCAAGGAAAGGCCAGAGGAGCCACACTGAGGAAATGGGGCTTCCCATCAGACCTTCTCACCACTGGGGGGCCACCTCTTGTAGACACTTGGAAGTACTCTGTATTTTAGCCTATAGTGTCTGCCGTTTCAGAAACCATCGTCCACAGGAAGCAAATTCCTCTTGCCTCTCTGGTCTCCTGCTAGTGAGGGCTGAAGCCACTTGTCTAGTTCCCAAGTCTTGTGTTTCTTGTTTTCACAAAGCTGAGCCTCCCAGATGAGGGAGCCAGAGACAAGCCCTTGTCCCAGGAGAGGTCACTGTCTTCTCCTTTTGGCCAAAACTGAACCAGAGCCAGTCGTACCTGCAGGAGCCCCTGCCTTAGGCCCGTCCTATGAGTCCCCAGAACAGCCTGGAAATTCCAACTCTCCCAGCCTCCCTCCAAAACGGCCCTAGAGCCAGCAAGGCTTGATAAATCCCCACTGCACCCTGTGACTGGCTACATAAGAGACAGGACTGTCTCTTAATCTCACTGTGACTCAGTTTTCTCATCCGGAAAGTGGTAATACTCATAGGGCCTGACTCAGGGATTAGTGAAGTCTGACAATGTGTAACATCAGTGTTTCTCATTCCCTGTGTTACCGTGTTAATTATTCAGAGAGAGGGGGAGGGGGTGGTGAGTGTAGGGGAGGAAAGAGTTTTCCTCAGCCCTCTTAGGGTCTGAAAATGAAACTGACAAAGATGAATGGGGAAAAAAAGCCCTTACATTTTCTCGAACTTCTGCATGTATACGAGAACTTTCACAAAAAGAAGGCCTGAAGAAGTGACAAGAGCAGGGAGCTTTTATACCTTTCACACGAAGAAATAATAAATGCGTGAAAAATTGACAAGACAAAGGGGTCTGGGCTGGGGTAGTGAATGGTGAAGAAGGAACCAGGAAGATAAGAGCTAGTTTATCAAGGCTTATTTACACAGATTTTTGGCTATCAGCTTCCTGTCTCTGGTGATAAGAATTATCCTCTTTTACTCCTGGTACAGGGAGGATACTTTTCACATAGGAGATTTAAGACCAGTTTCAGGAAAGGACGGGGGGTGCGGTCAGAGTGACTTTCTTCCTTCTGCCATTTTTTCAAATGCTCAGGTTGAGATGTTCAGTATGCCACAGTGCCAAAATTTGGGGGAAGCATGTCCTAAGCTCCATCACCAGTCTGTCTGACCATCCACTCATGTATTCATTTATTATCAATTTTATAATAATTTATTGAGTGCTTTCTACAAGTTTTGAAAAAATTGTCAGGGAGGACAAGAGGTTTTCCTCACTAGCCACAGCAGAGCCCTGAGGGTCCAGTTCTCCAGGTAGTCGAGGGTTTGTGTTCATACCTATGAATCTAAAAACTATTGACAGATTCAACAGGTTATTATAAAACATTATCGTATCGAAGATCAACCCTCAGATTTGCAGACTTGAACTTGAAGGGAGCTTAGAGCACCCGCAGCCCAGCAGTTTGAGACATTCTTTATTTCAAACCCTTGGTTCAAAAGAAATCTTCCCAGGGTATAAAACAGAGCAAGTCTGACAGAGCGTGCCACCACCGCCACCGCCACTCTGAGGTAGGGCCCCCAGGGCGCAATATGAAAATAATATGAAAATTCTTCTCCTACAACCACCTTATTTCACAGCTCAGGACACGGGTCCACAAAGAGGAGACGTGGCCAAGGGCACCTGGAGACTTCTTGATTTTAGGGCCGGAATGTGACAATGTGGAGACTGGGGTGCCAGGTAGCGTGTAAAAGGAAATAAACAGAACTTCTACAAATGAACAGAGACTCAATGGATGGGTTAATTCATAGAAAAGATACACCGGAAGACAGAATCAGTAGCCTCGAAGATAAAGTTGAAGGAATTACTCAGAATGGAGCAAAAAGCACAAAAGAAGAGAGGTTAAGAAACAAGGGATAGCATGAGAAGCCCCGATATAACTCTGTTGGAGTTCTGAAGGAACCCCTGGGAGAGAGGCAACATTCAAAGGAATAATGGCAGAGAATTTTCCAAAATGGAAAGACACCAAACCTCAGATTCAGGAGGCCAAACAATCCCCAAACAGAAGAAATCCACATTTAGGGGCACCTGGGTGGCTCAGTCGGTTAAGCATCTGCCTTCGGCTCAGGTCATGATCCTGGGGTCCTGGGATCGAGCCCCACATTGGGCTCCCTGCTCAGCAGGGAGTCTTCGTCTCCCTCTCCCTCTGTGATCCCCCACCCCCGCTCATTCTCTCTCTCTCTCTCTCAAATAATATATAAAATCTTTTAAAAAAGAAGAAGAAATCCACATTTATAGTCATCATATTGGCACTTTGTTCAATATTACTTAATCTTTGGCACCTGGAACAGTTCCAGCACCCAGTAAGTGCCTTATAACAAATATAGAACGAGGGATGCCTGGGTGGCTTAATTGGTTGAGCATCTGCCTTTGCCTCAGTTCATGATCCTGGGGTCCTGGGATCCAGTCCCCATTGGGCTCCTTACTCAGCAGGGAGCCTGCTTCTCCCTCTGCTGCTCCCCCTGCTTGCGCTCTCTCTCTCTCATTCTCTCTCTCTTTCTCTCTGACAAATAGATAAAATCTTAAAAAGCAAAACAAAACAAAAACAAATATAGAATGAATGGTGCAGAACACCACAGATGAACATTAAAACCCCCAAGGCAGGGGCGCCTGGCTGGCGCCTGATCTCAAGGTAATGAGTTCGAGCCCCACGTTGGCCCCATGTTGGACCATCGAAATTACGTTAAAAAATTACTTTAAAGGGGCGCCTGGGTGGCACAGCAGTTAAGCGTCTGCCTTCGGCTCAGGGCTTGATCCCGGCGTTATGGGATCGAGCCCCACATCGGGCTCCTCTGCTATGAGCCTGCTTCTTCCTCTCCCACTCCCCCTGCTTGTGTTCCCTCTCTCGCTGGCTGTCTCTATCTCTGTCGAATAAATAAATAAAATCTTTAAAAAAAAATTACTTTAAAAATAAAAGTTCAAAAATCCCCAAAGCAAGCAGGTAGAAAAGATGTTGTCCTAAAAGAAAAGACAATTACACTGGCAACTGATGTCTCAGCAGCAACAAAAGGAGTCAGAAGACAGGTGAATGATATCTTCAAAGTGGTGTGAAAAACAACCAATGACCTACAATTGTGTGCTATGAGTTAGCTTTCAGGAATGAAGACAATAAAGGCCTATTCAGAGAAATGACGGCAGAGGTTATCACCAACAGACCTTTGCTACAGAAACATCTAAAGAATCTTCTCGTGGAAGAAGGATATTTTTCCATAAAGAACATCTGACACGCAAAGGAAACAGTAAACGTGTGGTTTAATGCTCAAAACAACACTGGTACATTTCAGGGGGAGCTGGCCAGGCACAAAGTGTTATAAAGTCCTTTTCTGTCTGGAAGGAGGGTAAACACTGGATTTAGACTTTGCCAAATTAATGTCTTGGAGAACCACTGAAAGAATAGAAATACAATGTGTCATTTCCAAGACAGTGTTGGGTGTGTGAGGGGGGAAGGGAGCCTCGATCAACTCTCTTGTTGTTGTTTGATCAATTCATAAAAAGCCAAGAAAAGAGAAAAAAGAAACATGAAGTTGGACCATTGGCAAACACAAAAAGAAGATAGATGGTTTTATATATACACGTCATGATCATACTTTTGTAAGTGATTTTCTAGACACTTCCAGCCCTATTGTGTTTCTAAAAGACACACCTAAAATATACAGACACAGGAAAGCTGAAAGTACAAGGATGAAAAAGTTAAACCAGGCAAGGGTGCCAGGCTGGCTCAGCCCGCGGTGCACAGGACTCATGATTTCTGCAACCTGAGTTCAAGCCCCACATTGAGTGTGGAGTTTACTTAAAAATAAACCTTTAAAAAAAAAAAAAAGTCAAACCAGGCAAAGAGAGCTGGTGTAGCTACGTTAGTATCAGACCAACTTGCCTTTAAGGCATCAAGTAATACTTGCTACTACGAAAGAGCCCCAGGATCTAAATAACAAAAGGTTCGATCCACCTGATTTAGGAGACGTTAGATACACAGACTCCGGAAGAAAGTAGTCATCACCCCCTCCTTCAAGAACTGCTTTAGGCTTTAAGAGGCTCTTTGGCATTTATTTGTTAAGTGTTCACATCAACCTGTGAGAGAGTAGAGAAGGTGTTACCACCTCCTTTTTGCAGATGAGAAGCCTGAAGGTCAGAGAAGCTAGGGACTTGCCTAAGGCACACAGCGGCAGAACGAGGGCGATCACAGGTCTTCTGACCCCAGGCCCCAGGTCTTTCCTCTCCCGGTTGCAAAGGGGAAAGCAGACCATCTGGACGGAGGGTGGAAAGGCTTTGGCCGGGCTCCATGGGGAACAGCGTGGGCAAAGGCTTGGCAGCTGGGTAAAGCCTAAAGGGCACTGTGGCTGGGCCGAGCACGCCACATGGGAAGAGCGGGTAGGGGGGTTTCAAGGGGACCCCACGGCGAGCCCCTCGCGTATCTCGCACGTGCAAAAAACTTGCACGAGGCCACGACGTGCTTCGCCACCGCATGCGCGGCGGGGCCGGGGCCGTCGCGGAGGACCGCGCACTCGGGTGGACGCCTCCGCCGGCGCCCTGCAGCCCATGCGGCGGCCACCAGCGGCCACGCTCGCATTCCTGGAGCCACCGCGCGCACTTCCCGGCTCCGCGGCCGCTGGGCGGCGCGTTCTCTGCCGTCCCCCCACCCCACCCGCCTGGGTCGTTAGCCCTCGCCCGATGTCCCCTCCAGGTTCAAGCCGGACGGAGTGAAGAAGGACTCGAGGAAGACAGATGCCAGAGGACGGGCCCAGGAGGCCAGGAAAACTGACCGCCGTTTCTTTGGGTGAGAAGAGGAGGGAGGCTGTGATGTCCTTAATTAGACAGGGATGGGGGTGTCGTGGCCAGGGGGCAGACCAGATGGCCAGATGCGCCCAGGCACGGGGTGGGGGCACCGAAGGTAGGAAGGGATTCTGTGGGTTGAGCTGTCTCACGTCTCTTTTGGAAAGAGGTGGGGGGGGTGTGGGTGGGTCCTGGTTCTGAGCATGCGCTGTGGAGCTAGTCCCCTTCCTCCCTTGGCCCCTCTGCAGCCACATATCGGCTGCAGGCCTTGGGCTAGGCAGGTGGCCCCTCTAAGCTACAGTTTCCTCATCTCTGAAACAAGGGACCTGATGCTTAGGGCCACAGTGTAGGTTTGACAGGGTGTATCCTAAAGGCTGCACGGCGTTTACCGTGGCCCCGGGGCTCATCTTGGCCGTGCTGAAGCCCTTGTTATGAGCCAGGTACTAGTCCCCGTGCTGCAAATACTAGAGGGGGGGAAAGACAGTGGCTCGCAGCCCCCCGAGGGAGAGGAGCGAGCTATACTTTCTTTAGTCTGTTAGGCGGTGGCAAGTCACAGAGAAAAATCATGCGGGGTAAAGAGACGGCAGAGTGAGGATGATGTGATTTGATGTGGGGTTCGGGAGCGAACAGTGAAGAAAGAATTCTTGAGATGTTTTCGGTGTAAAAAAGGTGGTTTTATTAAAGCGCGGGACAGGCCCCATGGGCAGAAAATGCCGCACTCGTGATCCCGAGGAGTGACTGCTTATACACTTGTAGGTTTGTGGAGGGCGTCGGGGTAGAGATCATGGAAGTTTCTCAGGAATTTTTGTCCACTGAGAGCAGGGAGGGTCTACAGGACCTTGGAGGTCTGGCTATTGTCAAAACAAGGTTGCTTTTTGTTTCTAGTAAAATATAACAAGACGCAGCTGTGAGTTCCTTGGGGAAGGTCACGCTCTGCCTGCTCCCGTATTCAGCAGTGGGCCGCGGGCCGTAAGATGTAATTTTTTTTTAAATGGTTTTTTTTTTTAAGATTTTGTTTATTTATTTATTTGACAGAGATAGAGACAGCCAGCGAGAGAGGGAACACAGGCAGGGGGAATGGGAGAGGAAGAAGCAGGCTCATACTGGAGGAGCCTGATGTGGGGCTCGATGCCATAACGCAGGGATCACGCCCTGAGCCGAAGGCAGACGCCCAGCCGCTGTGCCACCCAGACGCCCCCGTAAGATGTAATTTAAGCTACATCTCTCTTGCTTTTGTTCTCCTCATCCTTCCCCCGCACCCCCCCCCAAACAATTTTGACCTTAAATCTTTAAGGTTGCTGAGGGAGGAAGTTCTTCTCTTCTGTAACCTCTTCCTGCTGAATAGGGGCGTAGAGATGTCTCTGCCTTTGGGTCAACATCGGTCAGTTGGGGAACTTTTATATAGAGAGGACTTACCAAAGGCAGAGGCAGCCAATCCAAGGCAGACAACACATACGAGTCTCCCTGAGTAGAAAGGATCGTCTGTCGGCTGGAAGTTACGGCAGTGAAGGAGTCTGGGCGCCAGACAGGGGCACCAGAAAACAAAACAAAACAAAACAAAACAAAGGGAGATTAATATTAGTATGTGAAAGAGAAGCCCAATAAAAAAGGCCTTTGATAGTTGGCCAAAATTTTGCTCCAGTCCTTCATTGTGGTTTGAAGAGAAGTGTGAGTCGTTCCTCAGGTTCACAGGAAGAAGGCGTGTTAGCCGGCACTCTGGACTCCCGTGAGGAAGCTGCAGGTTTCATTCCCGGTATAGGAGTCCATGAGGAATGGCCTTCTAACTGTATGGCCGTGGGAGAACATAATACCACCCAGGAGGGGCCCTTCCATCTTGGACTTAAACCACCTGCCGCATTAGACTTGAAATCCTTGAAATAAACCATGTTTTCCTGGGGGGGTTGCTAGTAACTGTCAGACCAAGTGTAGGGAGGATATGGTCTGTGTATTATTCCTTTAGCTAGATATTTGAGGAAGGCAGAAGAATTCAGAAAATAGTATTAAAATCTAGTATCCACAAAGATGTTATTGAAACCCAGTTTCTCTCTATAATCACCCTCATTTTTTTATCAAAGACAGCCAAATCAAGACTAATTCATTTGAAAAAAGTCCCATTTTATTTTATTACATCATCATCATCATCATTATTATTATTTAGAGAGGTGGGGAGAGGCAGAAGGAGAGGGAGAGAGAGAATCTTAAGCAGGCTCCACACCTAGTGTGGAGCCCAACGTGGGGTTCGATCTCATGACCCTAAGATCATGACCTGAGCCAAAGTCAAGAGTCAGACGCTTAACTGCAGCGTGCCCCAGAAAGTCCAATTTTAACAAACTGGCCTAATTATTTACATAAGCTCAGCAAGAATAGTGATTGATCACATAGGTCTTCTAAAATCTGCTTTGCTGGAAGATTTATAAAGAATCTCAGTTGAACTTTCAGTAGCCTCTCCAGGCCAGAAGCCAACCCAAGTGCTTGCCTTCAGACATGCCTGCAGTACCTGTAGATTTGGGTGAATTCCCCTTCTCGAGGCCCCCAAATATCCTGAGGCTCCTGCACCTGCCAGAAAGTGACATCCTTTACTCACCTGGTGAGGCCGCTGGGATCTCTGTAAGCAAGGTATCAGGCCACCAGTTCCAGGGGGCCCTGTTGTCTCCATGTTTCATAAAGTCAACCCCAACTCCTTAAAGCCGTTTGGTCGTATCTGAGTCTATGCATGCCTCTCAAATACGACATTCCAGTCACAGCCTTGGGAAAATAACTGATGTTTCCAAGGGTGTCCTGTTACAAGAACAGATTCTTAGTGAACTTATGCAAATGATTAGGATTGCCATAGAAGAAAGAATGTTCACTGAGAGTTTCTGAATTTCAGAGGGTTCAGGTAGAGAGAAAAGTTAAATACTTCAAATTGTTCATGAAGGAATATTTTGTCATATTTCTGTAAGTCATGGATATCTCAAGAGAGAGTTCCCTTAACATTAGAGAACCAGCGATGTTTCAACCAAGAGTCACAAGAACGATAATCCTCTTCCTCAGTTCATTTAGTCCCATGTTACTAATTCTTGTTCAGTTTGAAGGCAGCTTTGTTAGTTAGTTCTGGAAATTCTTACCCATTTCAATTTTATGATTTTAAAGATATCGAAAACCTGTATCTGTCAGAAGCCCTTTTCTGGAATCTCTTTGAAGATGAAACACATTTCGTAAGAAAATAAGAACGATAACTATAAATGACAGAAGACTCAAAAATGGACGTTGTTCAAGATCTGATGAGATTTCATTGTAATAGAGCCAACAAGGGAATTCTGTTATTTCTGTGACATCTAACACTTCAATAATCAGAATATTAAGCGATGACCTTAGAACAGAACAGAGCATCCCAAATAAACCAGCATAATTAGTCAACGAGACTTCATTTACGACTTGAATCTCAGGGAAGTTGATGAAAACCTCAGAAAGTTATAGAGCCCACACGTAAATAGGGTGACAGATCATGACGAAACTTCAAACTTAATCATTTATTTAATCAAGGTGCCAATAAGAGATTCCTTGGTAGAATAAAAGTTTTACATTTAATGCTGATAACTCTAAAGACTTGTCTTAATTAAACCAACAAACTTAAATTTAGTTTAAATGCTGAATATGTTGCTCCTGGGTCCACTTCAAAGTCAATCAATTTGCTCCCCATTGTCAAGTTTTACCTGGGGCAGTGGTGGGGAAATCGGAAGGGGGTGCTGTAAGTCCAAGGGGGTGCTCTTTGCTCGCTGTCAGCGAGGGGAGGAGCCGGAGCCGGTGGGGTGGAGGCACTGAGGATGGTCTAGGAACCCCCTCTGCAGGCCACAGCCAAGGTGGTGCAGAAACAGGAAGGGGGGAGGGGAGGGCAGAAGAGGTGAGATCCCTCCAGGAAGGCTGGAGGTGGGTAAAAGCCCACAGGGCAGAGAAAGAGGCTTCCCAGTCCTAAAGCTCATCAGCTTGGACATATAAAAAGACAGGCTTTCTTTCTACCAACAAGTGGAAATAGGCAGTCCCTGTCGGGCTGCAAAAGATAGGGAGCTTTCCCAAAACAAAAGGAATTTCGGCAGCTGCTTGGCAATACTCCTTCAGGTCCCCACCCCAAGGTAGACTAACCAGAGACAGTTGGCTCCAATTATCGTAGCCATGAGCCCGGGAAATGCATGGGGGAGAAGCCCCCACGTACAGCTGGAGTAGCTTGGGTCTATCAGGAGGAACAGAGAGGGCCAGCGTCCCCTTTGTCAGGGTGGCTGGTGTTTCCTCCAGCAGCCTGGGTTTATTTGGAGGAAGCCTGTTTAGACGATCATCATCCAATATATGGGGAGGGGGGTTTCTAGACTGCTTAGTGGTCAAACACATTCTACAAGAGGCCCTTAGGTTGGGATCCCGATTTAGGGCCATGAAGCACTGGACATAGGGTACCTGTGTCCGCTTGCCCTGTTTCCTGCAGAAGAGATCTAATGGATAGAGCCTATTGAAGCTTAATGTCCCATTAAGGAGCCCTTTTTCCTCATCTCTTTGTTCTTGTTTTTAAGATTTTATTTATTTGAGAGAGAGAGCATGAGTGGGGGGAGGGACAGAGGGACAATCAGACTCTCCACTGAGCGGGGATCCAGATGCGGAGCTCCTTCCCAGGACCCTGAGATCGTGACCTGAGCCAACGTCAGCTGCTTAACTGATTGAACCACCCAGGCACCCCTCCTCATCTCCTAAGGAGTGCGGAGGCCACGCAATGTTACAGAAGACCAGTCCTTTCTTAAATCTTGCAATCCAAATTGTTTCCGGTGGGTAAAAGGCATTCCAAGGGCAAGTCCTTGGGAACTGAAAAAGAAGCCTAGAAGGTCCATTATCAAGAAAATCCTCCCTCGCCCCACTCTCGGGTGTCGTCCCACATAGGTATATTAGAGGCTCCTGGTGTCAAAGTGACCCAAAGTATCCCTCCAAGGAAATTGCTAAGATCACCACCCTGCCCTGTAGGAGGGATGCTGGTGTCCCCAACCCCTGCCCCCACTTCCCCCATTGCATCCTAGGCTACAAATGTGTTCCAATGAATGGACCAGAATTCCATGCCGTGCCGTGCCTTGCCTTGCCATGCTATGCCATTGAAAAACCCACTGTTTTTAACCCATGGAACACACCAGAGAAGTTTTACAAGGGGAAATTACCCAATGTTGTAACTTAAGTAGGTCATCAGGGTCTAAGCAATATTCCAACACATACAGTCCTTACAGCCGACTTCCCTAGGAAATGGTCCCAGCTGGGTTTTAATTCAATCAGCCAGCTTCCAGAGGAGATCTCGCAGCCAGAGGTGGCTGGACCAGAGATGTGAAGGGGTCACATTAGACCCGATGGGGAGGAAAGCTCACATAGGAGTCTTAAGACTGGCAGCCTTGCTAGTCACTTAGGTGGCTGTCCTGTGCCCAAGACAGACAACTTTGTATAAGAATAGGAATAAAGAGGGGCACCTGGGTGACACAGTTGGTTAAGCATCCGACTCTTGGTTTCGGCTCAGGTCATGATCTCAGGATCATGAGATCAAGCCCCGAGTGGGGCTCTGTGCTCAGTGCAGAGCCTGCTTGAGATTCTCTCTCCCTCTGCTCCTCCCCCCAGCATGTGCACGTGTTCTCTCTCTTTCTCTCAAATAAATAAGTACATAAATCTTTAAAGAATAGGATAGAATTTTGGGGACATTTTTGGTGCAAAAATGATGGTTTTATTAAAGCGCGGGACAGGCCCCATGGGCAGAAAATGCCGCACTCGTGATCCCGAGGAGTGACTGCTTATACACTTGTAGGTTTGTGGAGGGAGTCTGGGTAGAGATCATGGAAGTTTCTCAGGAATTTTTGTCCACTGAGAGCAGGGTCTACAGGACCTTGGAGGTCTGGCTATTGTCAAAACAAGGTTGCTTTTTGTTTCTAGTAAAATATAACAAGACGCAGCCGTGAGTTCCTTGGGGAAGGTCACGCTCTGCCTGCTCCCGTATTCAGCAGTGGGCTGCGGGCTGTAAGATGTAATTTAAGCCACATCTCTCTTGCGTTTGTTCTCTTCATCGGGGAGCTGCTACAGTCGGGGAGAATGGTCAGGGAGGGGCTCACTGCCTTGGTTGAGGCAGGCCCTCAAGGAGAAAGGGAGAAAGAGTTCCAGGCAGAGGGGAGAGCAGGTGCAAAGACCTTGAGGCAGGAATATGCAGAGCATTTTCAAAGAACAGCGAGGAGGCTGGTGGGTTTAGAGCAGAGAGAGCAAGAGGGACTGGGGGGCGAGGTCAGTAAGGTAATGGGGGGGGGCAGATAATGCAGGACAGGGTGTCAGCAAACGTTCTTAAAGGACAGAGAGTAAATGTTTTAGGCTTTGAGGTCCGTAAGGTCTCTGTGGCAACTGCTCTGCCGTTGTATCAAGAAAGCAGCCAGAAACGAGCCATAAATCGCTAGAGGTGGCTGTGTTCCGAGAGAGTTTTACTTACAAAACAGACAGGCTCCCTGCTATTGGGCCTTGAAGGCCAGAGCTCAGAAGAGGAGGAGCCAGCAGAGGTGACTGGGAAGGAGCTGGCAGGCAGGAGGGAGGGAAGGAAACCCAATCAAAACCTGAACTCTGCATACCGAATAAAACAAACCGGAAAGACTGAGTCATTGCAAGGCTCTCCCCCTGCGAGCCAGGAAACTCAAGGCTACGGGAGCGAGGAATTCCGATGGCTCACAGAGTCAGGGGTTTTTATGGGATAAATATGGAAGTTATCTGACTTTTGGAGCTGATTGGTCTAGAGCTCATATCTTTTCTTATTTGGATTCAAGGGACTTCAAGGGAACAAGAAAGTCCAGAGAGAGCGAAAACAGACACTTGGTGGTTGGGGGTTGGCTGGTGTCCTTGGCTGATTTCCGGGAAGAGCTGCAAATTCCTGTAAGGTTAGGTTAAGTGCCCTTTATGCACCTGGGTTGGGCATCTCCATTCTGTCCTTGACATAAGCGACCCCATTTTAGTTTGGTTCCACACCCGAGAAGGGGGCATACTGGAGTTAGGGAAGAAAGGGCTCCCAGGAGGATGAGGTTCTCCCAGTAGGACCCTCGTCGTACTGCTGCTGCTGCCTCCAGAAGGCCCAGGGCTGTGGGCTGGCCAGGTGTGTGGCATCTCGGGGATCACCTGGAGGAAAGCAGCTTTGGGCAGGTGGGGATGCGGGGAGCCGATTGCAGTAAGGTCGGCAGAGGTGGAGATGGGAGAGGAATTGGGATTTGGGTGTGGTGAGAGCAGGGGAGGCGATCTGGAACCAGGAGGCTCAAGAAGGTTGGTGGTGGGGTTTTTTGGTGGTTTTGCTTTCAGTCTTTTAAAGTTGGAAGAAATAACCACCTGCTTAAGGGCTCATAGGAATGATTCAGTAAAGAAGGGGGAAGTTTTGTTGGGGGAGGGGGTGGTTTCTGGAGCAAGGACATCAAAGCCTGTGTCCCGCCCCCCAAGCTCTGCACCCTGGTTCAGACCTGAGTCTGCTGTGGGGCATTGGGGGTCATGGGTGCTTTTCCTGATTCATAGAATGGCACCCCAGAGGCCAGTGGTGGCCCTGGGTGCTGTCCTTGGGGAGGCAAGATGGGATGGCCCCCAGAGTTCAGGGGAGGGTCAGGCTGGGAATGGGACTGCACGGGATGGGGGGAAGGGCTAGGGGGCTATGGCCTGGAAGCTGGCTGGTTACAGGAACACACGGCATTTCTCTTCTGATCGCCCTATTTTGTGAGTGCAACAGAAAGAAAAGTCTGCTGGAGGGGGTGAGGGGAGAAGAGGTGGTGGCAGGGGTTTGAGGACAGAGGAGAAAGTGTGAATTGGCGTCTAGGAGGGAGGAGGAAGAGAACTAGACTCTGATTCTCTGCAGCCTTTGCCCCCACTTGGGATGGAAGGTGGTCATTTGGAGTGAGCTCGTCTCTGCAGCAGTAGGGTGAAAACCACTAATCAGCATGGTGTGGAGAGAGGAGGGGTGTGGGGCCAGGGTGAGGGTGTGCCAAGGGGTGCTTATATGCCAGATGGTTAAACTGTGGAAGGAGACGTGAGACAGCAAGCAGCGAGGGACAGTCAGAGGGTGGCAGGGCCAGAGAACGGGGGGAAGAAACCACCGCGTCGGGTACTGGAGGATGGGGGTGGGCTCTGGAACTGAAGTTATGGAGTGGGTGCCATTAGTTAGGATGACCAAGCCTGGGGGCACCATGGGAGCAGGTGGCTGAGGTGGGACAAAGGGTAAGATGGTGGGAAAGGAAGAGAGATCAAGGACTCCGCACACCAGGAGTGAGAGGTGTCAGTCGTGTGGATGGTGAGATCGCCAAGAACTGTGGTGTGTGTTGGAGACTGCAACAGAGAGTCAGAGCTAAAACGTTCAAGGAACAAGGGGACAGGGCCTGGACTGGTTTCGGGGCCTGCCTGGAGCTTCGGGCTGGAGTGTTCTGGAGAGGGGAGAAGGCAGAAAGTGGGGCCAGGAAGCAAAGAGGGCCCCCTCTCCCAGCCCAGTGGTCTGAGAGAGCCCCCACCTGAGAGGGCTGCCTGGGAAGCAGGGGCCACAGAGAGTTCTGTGGTCGGTGTTAGAAGGAGCAGGTGCTGGAGGACATGAGACATTTTCAAAGGAAAGGGGATGGTATGGGGGCCTGACCAGGACAGCTGGTGTTGGGCCCCAGGGCAACCAAGGGGTGCTGGTGAAGGGTGCGGTGTGGACCAGGGCTGGGGTGTGGCCTGGTGGGAGCTGGGCATCCTGTCCTTGCCCTTCAGAACCCATCTGATCAAACAGGCCAGACTGTTGGCTGTCGTGTGGACCAAGGACGCTGTCGCCTTGGCTTTGCCCTGGAGCCCATGGAGCTGAGACCTGATGCCAGGCACAAGGAGAATGTGCCCCCCAGGCCTGTGACACCCCTGAGGCCAGGCAAGAGGCTTAATGGGTCTGGGTTGGATGTGGCAGGGTCCCCTCTAGCTATTGGTCCAGGCTCCTTTCCCATCAGGCCAGCCCAGGGCCTCACTAATTCCAGAGATTAGCTGGACAGGGCCAGCTGGGCCAGGACAAAGTCCTCCTAGCCTGGGCCTGAGGGGGAGACAGGAAGTGAGGCCAGGAACAGGCAGACCAGGAGTGGGCCTGGCTGGGACCCCTGGCTGAGAAGGGACCGCCCCGCTCCCAGGGCGGTCTGTGCCGGGGTAGTGGCTCAGGCACTTGGTGGCTTCAAGAAGGTTAGAGAGCTGGTACAGCCAAGGATGGAAGCAGCCCCCAAACAAATTCAGATTCTGATTCACATGCCAGTTTCTCCAAGTTCTAGCTGTGTGACTGTGGGGCAAGTTGCCAAACCTCTCTGAGCTTTAGTTCCCATCTTCAAAGGTGTAAGTCTTCTGGTCCATTCCAGATGCCAGGTCCTCCCAGGCACTTCCCCAGCCCCCAGGAAGCCTAGTCTCCCGCTGTGGAATGGCCTTGGGGGCTGGGGAGACTACACCCCACCCCGAGTCCCCCAGAGCCACTCCCTTGCTGCTGTTGGATGTGTTGGGTCTTCTAACCCCCGGGGCTATCCCCTGTCACCTCTGTCCAAGCCCAAGAACAGTCATCCTTGACTCTTCTCTTCCCTTCACCCCACCTTCTGAACCTCCGCAGCAGATCCGACTCTGTCTCTGAATTCCCACCCCGGTCCCCGCCTCCCCTGATCCCAGCCCTGTCCTCTCTCACCTGGGATTGCCTCAACAGCCTCATTCCTGTCCCCTTGCTTCCCTCTGCCCTCCTCCCCGCCTGCGCCCCAGCCCTGCTCCCTGCAGCCAGGCACCAAGTCACACCACCCCTCAGTCCACTGGGGGAGTCCTGGCCCCTCCCACCCGAGGCCCTGTCTCTGACCAGCACCCCCCAACCCACCGAGCACTGACCTCCAGCTCCTTCCCCAGGACACGACCGTCTCTCCTCTCTTTAGAGCAGCAGAGATTCCTGAAGAGCCGAGGTGTCGGCCTGGGCCGTGGGCATGGCCGGTGGGTGCGCGCATGCCAGGCGCAGAGTGAAGGGCCTGCCGCTGCACCCTCCCCAGGGGCCGTGCTGCACCAGGAGCCTTGCCGAGGAGTCCAGACCAACCTGGCTGGCCTGAGCCCTGGCCTGAGTGTTGTCCTGAAGGACACGACCGGCCGGCTGATGAACTCAAGCTTGCAACAGCAGAGCAATGTGCAGCCCCCCGCTGGCAGGCCCCAGGGGAGGGCCCGAGAGTTCGCCATCCAGCAGAGTAACCTCCGCATGAGGGGGACCAGCTTGGCCGAGTGCAGAAGTCACAGCAGTCCCCGCCTCTGGCCCCACACGACACCTCAGGGAAGGCCTCGCCCCCGAGGATCGCTGGCTTGCCCATCCTCCAGCCTGAGCCAGTCCGGGCTGCTGGCCACAGATACCCCCGGCCCAGACATCCAGCCTGCTGCAGGCTTTGGTCCTTTCAATGGGCACACGCAGCCAGGCTCCAGACCCTGGTGTGGCCTGGGGAGCTGGCCCTCGAGGCTCAGGGGGAAGCCCCTCACCCTGGAAGACCTGACTGTCCCTGTCCAGAGCCAGGCTCGGACCCCATCCCAACCTGCCATCCACCAGCTGCTGGCCTCCATGCGACACCTGGAGCGTGCGGTCGCCCATCTCAGGTGGCAGGCATCCCAGGAACCCAGCGATGGCCAGGCACTCCCTGCCCACCCCCAGCCCAGCCAACCTGTTCTTGCTTCCTGGGATGGGAGGAGGAAACACCTGCCAGGTCTCTGGGAAACTGTGGATTTCCCAGAGGCACAAGGGACCCAGGCTGGCCTCTCAGACTCTCCGGCAAGCAGGAAGCCTGCGTCCCTGGAGACTACGCTGGGGATCCTTACTGGGGATTTCCTTGACCCTAAGCAGGGCGTCCGTCTGGCCAACCCCCTGAGGCAAGGAGAGAACTTCTCCCCAGGGCCGACATACTGCAGTGGGCAGAGGGGAGACCCCCAGATCCCTCGAGGGGCGGGCAGTAGGGAGGCCAGACTCTGCTCTTCGGCCCACTACCATGCTGCCCGGGGTGGTCAACCCGGGCGGGAAGGAGGGGAGGTGACTCTGCAGAAGCAGGTCAGCAAGGAGGAAGAGAGGACAACTTCCTGCCCACCGGATGCAGCCCCAGCAAGGAGCACCGTGCAGGTAGAGGCCAGAGGCGGCTGAGCGTGGGAGCTGGGGGACCCCAGGAGGGCTCCTCCTAGGAACTCTCATGGCCAGCTGGCTGCCACTACCCTGTTACACCTCCTTTCCAGGAAAGGGAGGCCTTGGGCAGGCAAGCTGGCCGGAGGGTGTCCTGTCCTGCTTGCTTCTCTGCCTGAGAACCGTGTCATGTCCTTTTGCTTTCCAAGGAGAAAGCCCAAAACGCAGTGAGCCTGGAGTCCGAGACAGCCTGGTGAGGCCATGGGCTGGGGGGTGGGGGCCGGCCACCCTCCTGGGACAGCTGCTCCCCCATTTGCCTGGGCCATTGGAGACCAGCCCCTGATGGAGGCCAGGCCCTGGTGGCAGATCCACGCAGGACTTCCAGGGGAGGGGACTTCCTTCATCCTGTCCCTGCTGGGGAATGCGAGGGGCCTCCCGGGCCCCAAGGACAGGGACATGGGGACTGCTGTTGCTGCTGGGCATCTCCAACTTCTAAGGCTACCTGGAACTCTTGGCCATCAAGGGGGCATTCTGCCGCTCCAGGAGCTCTCTTGTCTGGGATTTCCCGGGCTGGCCACCAACAGAGGGCAGTTCCTCCAGTCCACAGCTGGTCTTCCTGCAGCAGCATGAGGCATCAGGGCTGGACAGGTGGCATGGGTGGTGCCCGGCCCCCAGCTGCTTCCTGGGTCCGAGGGGCCAGGCCCATCCCCTGATCAGCCCCGGTCTGTCCCCAGCCGGCTGCGGCTGTCCAGATGTTTCAGAGCCTGGCAGCACTTGGTGCAGAAACGGCGAGCAGTGGCCGCAGCAGAGGCACTGGGCCCCCGGCAGCCGCTGCGCCGAAGCCTGTGGGCGCTTCGCCGGGCACCGTGGCACCGGGAGGCCCAGCTGGAGGCAGTGTGGAGGCGACACACTCAGGCCCTGCTGGCCCAGAGCTTCCAAAAGGTCAGGGACCTCCTGGTTGGGCCACGGGGCAGTATGTCTGGGGAGGGGGTTCCTCTGGGGCCCCTGTTCTGTACCTCCTGAGTGAGCCGCAGTAGAGCAGGTGGAGGGCCACCCGGACACCTGAACCAGCTCTGCTCGGGTTCACGTCCCGCCTCCGCTTCTTTCTTTTTTCCACAATTCTTGCTGTGTGGCTTTGGCAGGTTACTTAACCTCTCTGCGCCTTAGTCTCTTCAGCTCCTAAATGAGATAATAATAGTAGTACCTACCTCTCAGGGTTGTTGGGAAGTGAAATTAACACATAGAAAGGACTTAGAACCCTACTTAGCACATAGCAAGCCTCTACCGTACAAGCAATTGCTATCTTTTACTACTGGGTAGCCAGCCAGGACTGCCAGGACACGTCTGTGTTCTTCCTTCCTTGGGGAAGGGGTGCTCTGGGAGGGCCCAGCTCCAGGTTTTGCCTCCCAAGGAAAGCGCTGCATCTTGGGCTCCTTCTCTCTAATCATTAGTTCATTCCCAAAGGGGCTGGACAGTCTCCAGGTTAAGACCAAAGGCTTTGGAGTAAGACATTTCTTCCCCGCACCCCACCCTGGTGCCCCCTCTTGGTGCACATTGGAGGCTGCAGCTGACATCCTTCTTTCCCTCTCTCTTCCCCAGTGGAGAAGCCAGACTCTGCAGCAGAAGCAGGGGCAGCCCCATGTCCAGGCTGGGCCAGGACCCCCACCCTCTGGGGCAGGACAAGGTCAAGTTCCCTCAAGAAGGGAGCCAGTGGTGGACCCCACCAGGAGAAGCAGGTAGTCCGGGATACCCTAGTTGTCCATTGGTCAGTGTGGCCTGGGCAGTGCTGGTGGCCTCCCCTCCCCCGCTTCCTGCCTCGGTGTCCCCCCTCCCCACTCCCCCCACAAGAGAATGAGGATGAAACCCACAGATGTGGGCAAAGATTTGTGCAAGAGTATGTCCGTGGCGGCACTATTTCTACTGCTTGTAAATACTTCAAAATGGCTTAAGTGAGAAAATTATGGTTTAACAACGTGATGAACATTTAGCTACCGTTCAATACGATGTTCATCAAGACTTTAAAAATTCCTCCCCGTTTTTTTTTTTTTTTAGTTTTTCATTTCAATATCTGTATTGGTGCTATTCCTAATTAAAACAGTAATGCATGCTTGATTTGAAAAAACACTCCAAATAGCTGAAATGTTTCACCCCCTCATGTATCCATCTTCCTAGAAGTAGTTTCATGGGTATTTGCATGGAATTTTTAGTGACAAGGAGAAATGGTTATGCTATGTTAGATGGGGGGGGAGGCTAAAGAATGGTGTGTAAGATATTTTTCGTGCGCATGAAACGATACAGAAGGAAAAACAGTGAAATACAGCACAATTACTTAGCACTACCGAGCCACTCAGAGATGGCTAAGATGGTTAAGTTTCATGTATTGTGTATTTCACCACTGCTCAGAATGAGAACCAATAAATATTTCATCTGTAAAACATGCTGAAATAAGCAGACACTGCTTATCTCTGAAGCAGTGAAATTCAAGTTGACTATTTCCTCTCCGTTCCCTCAATCAGCCACTACAGCAAAGTATGGGTTTTGTTCCTATTTGTAAATGAAACAAATGTGTTCAAAATAATTATTCAAATGCCATTTGTTTGAATTCATGTTTGCTGTAAGAATCCAAATAGTATTGAAGAGAATGAAACAGGGGCGCCTGGGTGGCTCAGTCGTTAGGCATCTGTTTTCAGCTCAGGTCATGATCTTGGGGTCCTGGGATCAAGCCCCACATCGGGCTGCCTGCTTAGCAAGGAACCTGCTTCTCCCTCTGCCTCTGCCCCTCCCCCACGTTTGTGCGCGCTCTCTGTCAAACAAATAAATAAAATCTTTAAAAAAAAAGAAGAAGAAGAGAATGAAACAAAAGCAGAAACTCCCCCCTAGATCGTTCAGATAATCAGCTATGACATGGAGAGAACGGGCTGGGGGAGGGGCAGCTCAGCACACCCTTGCACCTGCCATGGTGGCGGCCGGGTGGCCAGGTTGGGACCGTGCCGTCTCCCTCCGCCCAACCCGGGGCATCGGCTTCTCTCTGGGCAACTTCACTTGCAGTCCAGGGAGTCCAAGGGAGGAGGCAGGAGCCTGGCCGAGACCAGCTGGAGGCAATGGCGTAGAGCGGATGCCGCAGGCCTTACAGCAACTGGCCGGTGCGCTGTGGGCCCCGGGAAAGCAGGGGAGAGGGAGCGGGGCTGGCTCTGAGCACCCACACTGGGCAGGGCAGGGGCTCCTGAATGAATGAGTGCTTACTGAGCGTCTACTTGGACAGCTTCCCAGACACGATCACATTTGAGTCTCATGGGACCTGGGCAAGGTTTTGTGCCCAGTTTACGGATGAGAAAGTGAGGCACAGAGAAATTAAGTGACCTGCTCGAGGGCACACAGCATGAGAGGCGCACATCCTGTATTTGTGTGCCATTGATGCTAGCACAGGCCCTGCAGAAGCTTGAGCGTTTGAACCGGAAAGTCCCTCAGGCATCACTTACTTACAGGGAAACTGAGGCCCAGAGTCGGGGAACGACTGAGCCTCCCTACTGTCTCTTCTCGCTCTCTCTCCTCACTCTACAGTCTTCCTCTTGTGGTGCCATGAGAAGGAATGGGCCAGGCAGGAGAAGGGGGTCCAGGGAGAGGTCTCCCAGGTCACACTGAGGACTCAGAGGAGGGGGAGACACCCCCAAGCCTGGAGCTCTCCTGCTGCAGACGCGCCCAGGGAGGCCTCACTGGACACTCAGCAGCGGGGAGCCTGGCTCTGCAGGTAGGGAGAAGTGGAAGAAGGTGGGAGTGGGGACCCCCTTTCTTGAGGCAGAGGGATTTGGCCCTAAGCAGGGCTCGGTGCCGGCCGCCCCCCAGCCCCCGTCCTGGCAGCACGGCAGTCACAGAGGCTGTGCGCCAGTACCACCGGAGTGAAGCATGAGGGCAAGGAACACAGACCCATCAGAGGGTTTCTCCCGTGTTAATTTTTTATGATGGGACATTTACATCTTACACAAAAGTAGAGAAAATAGATTCTAACCGCCAGTGTCCCCATCACCCAGCTTCAAGAAAATCGCCTCCTGGGGGGTGCCTGGGTGGGGCAGTCGGGTAGGCGTCTGACTCTTGGCTTCAGCTCGGCCCATGATCTCAGGGTCCTGGGGTCAGGCTCCGAGTCAGGCTCTGCGCTCGGCGTGGAGTCAGCTTGAGATTCTCTCTCTCCCTCTCCCTCCGCCCCTCCTGCTCATGCTTTCTCTTTTTCTCTTCCTAAAATAAATAAATAAAATCTTTAAAAAAGAAAAAAAAATCACCTCTTGAAAACTTTGTTTCACCTGTATCCCAACTGCTCCCGCTACGTTGTTTTCAAGCAGGTCCCCCACATCCTACCGTTTCACCCGTAAATACTTCCGTAGCATCTCTAAAAATAGGGACTCTTTTCCACAGCATAACCACCGTGCTGTGATCACGCCTAAAAATGAACATTAATTCCTTAACACCAAGAAATATCTGGTCAGCCTTGACATTTCCAACTGTGTTATAGGTACACATTCTGTTACAGTTTGTTTGAACCAGGGTCTAAACAAAGGCCTCCTGTTAAGGTTGGTCCATAAGTTGTTAAAGTCTTTTTGAGTTCTGGGGTTCCCTCTGGTTTTTTTCTTTGCAATTTATCTGCAGAGGAAACCAGGTTGCTGGTTAAGTAGTTTCCCCGGCTCTGAGTCCTGCTGCCTGCATCCCCCAGTGCAGTTTCTTATTTTTTAAAGTTTTTTTTTTTAAATATATTTATTTGAGAGAGAGAGAAGGAGGGAGAGGGAGAAGCAGACTCCCACTGAGCAGAGAGCGCCACGTGGGGCTCGATCCCGGGACCCTGGGATCATGACCTGAGCCCACAGCAGACGCTTCACCGACTGAGCCACCCAGGTGCCTTCTGTGCGGTTTCCTAGGAGAACTTTGAGCGAAGGTTGCTGACCTTGACCATGGTTCCACGGAGATGTGAGGATGAGTGCTTGGCCCATTGAGGGAGAGCCAGCAGGAGAGCACCAGGCGAGGGAACTGCCCAGGCAAAGGCCCGTGACAGGGGAGCGTGGGAAACTCAAAGGATGCCCTGGTAGCCTAGAGTGGGGGCCGGGGTGGGGAAGGGTTTAGGATGAAGATGGCAAGGCGTGCCAGGGCCAGATACGCATGGCCTTGTAGGCAGTGCCGTGGAGTTGACATTGTGTCCTAAGCGCAAGGGGGCACCGCTGGAGGTTTTCAGCAGGGGAGCAAGAAGACTGCATTTGAAATTGGAAAAAGATCACGCTAGCTGCTGAGCAGCCACTGCCTGGAGGGGCCCTGAGTGGATGCGGGAGGCCAGGCAGGAGGCTGCTGAGGCCATTGGGGCACCCAGCGGTGAGAGCGTGGTGGCCCGAGCAGGGTCAGGGAGTGAAGTGGCTTGGCCAAGGCCTCCACACAGCACGGGGCAGGTGGCTGTTGCTGCAGTCATTACTACTAGTACCAGCACCTTCTCTCGGTTCCCCAGGTGCTTTGGGGCCTGGCAGCAGTTTGTGCATAGAGCGGCCCAGTACCGGGCCCACCTGGCTCACCGCCGGGCAGGGACCCTGAGGACGTGTCTGCAACAGTGGGTACAGATGAACCGGCTCCGGGCCTCAGATGGAGCGAAGGTGACCCAGCTGGCCCTCTGCCGCCGGAAGGCGGGTGAGCGAGCGAGTGGCAGGCCGAGGGGCTCCCTTTCCCTCCCACCCCAGTGCGCAGTGTCACATAAGCTCCTTTTGTGGTGGGCCCCGGTGGAATTGATGGTTTTTTGTGATGGGTGGTGTTGGAACCCGGAGCATTCTGGGAGTGCAGTCTGATAGTCTGGGAGGGTCCAGGAGGGGTCCCTGGAGTGGACAGGCCTTGGCTGGGCCCCATCCTCACTCTGGGTCATGAGCTTCTCTAGGCAAGAGACTTTGTTCCGTCTTCCACTAGGAGGGGACATGGTCCCTGCTCTCGGAAGCTCCTGGTCTGGGAGATAATACACAGTCCTTGTTCCCCCAAAAAATATTTGATAGGGGAAGATGGGATCTTTGAGGTGTCTCGGAGGGGAGGATTTAGAGGCAGTGGGTGGGGGCAGTGCCTGTGAGGGGAGTTCCTAAGGAGGGGTGAGGCGGGCTGAGGCAGCAGCACACACCATCCGTGACTGCCATGGGTTCCACCGACAGCTTTGGGTGGAAGGAGCTCACTGGGGACGTGACTGATTCATCCTTTGTCTGCTTCTCAGGGAATGTGGCTCTCTGCAGCTCAGCCCCTGGAGTGGCCACAGCACATGACCTGGGGGTAGTGGCTCGGGCCCAGGGGCGGCCCCCAGAGCAAGGCAGGGACTCCCTGCAGGAAGCCTGCCAGACACTGGCCCTGCACCGGGCGCTGCTGATCTGGAGGACGCGGTTCTCCCAGCACCAGAGGGCTGAGTAGGTGTCCACGAGCCTATGCGCTGGGGTTGGCCCCCAGGGGGTATATCCANCCCCGGGGGGTATATCCCGGGTGGGCATGTGAGCAGTGCTCAGCTGGGAAGTGTCCCATGGGGGATGGGCCTGTCCTGCTCTTCCCCGAGGCTCCTGCGGGGACCCTGGCACGCTGAGGTCCCCAGCAGGTGCAGGGGAGGGGGGAATTGGCCCTGGGACCTGGAGACAGTGACTGAGCAGAGAGAGAGCTGTGGGAGCCACGGGGTTGCCGGGGACACAAACACAGACCTCTACCAGGGTGGCTGGAAACTGATGGGAGAGGTTGCTTGCTCCTCTCCGGGCTGGGGGCGGGGAGCCCCTTGGTGCCAAGAACCATGTCTGCCTCACCGCGGTCTGGCATGTTGGAGGCGTTGAGAGATCCTATAAGTGAGTGAGTGCCCCTGTCTGCTTCATTATACAGCTAGAGAAACTGAGGCTCGAAGCATTGAGCTGCTGGCTCTAAATCACACTGTGAACTGGGAGCAAGAAGGTCCCTGTTGCTTTTCTACAAGACAGTCATTGCTGGGACTCAAGAGTCCAGGCTGATGGCTGTGGGTGGGGGGAACGATGGAGGTCAGGAGGGGCCAGCTAAGCTGATGAGACGTCAAGTGAAATGTAAGCCAGCAGTTTCAGGGATAAGAATTCCATCATTGAAAGCCCCATACTAGGGCGCCTTGGTGGTTCAGTCGGTTGAGTGTCTGCCTTCAGCTCAGGTCATGATCCCGGGGTCCTAGAATTAAGCCCCGCATTAGGCTTCTTGGTCAGTGGGGAGCCTGCTTCTCCCTCTGCCTCTGCCCCTCCTCCCCCACCTGTGCTCTTTCTCTCTCAAATAAATAAAATCTTTAAAAAAAAAAAAGCCACATACCTAGGATCCATCATCCCATACCACTTGGTCAACTTCGACCCTCAGTCTCTTTTAATGAAACCCCTAAAACTCCTGGGAAAGTCAGTTCACCGTAATCCCTCAGAATGTAGCTCTCCTCCAGTCCATCCTCTAGCCTTTGGGGATCAGGGAACCGTCAGTATCTCCCTAAAACATAGCTGGGGCTGCCCTCGATCTAAAATAAGTATTTGGATCCCAAGTCTTCTGCTATTTGGAGTTTGAAGAAATGACCTTCCACCAGGCCTCAGTTCCCCTATCTTTATAACTTAGCAGAGGCAGGAGTACTGATGTGTCCATATATGTGGTCTCCTGAGACTGGGGTCCTTGGGTCTGGGGCCCAGCTCCCCCTCCCATCAGGAGTGTGGTAAGGATCGGCCAGGTGACACAGGTGTAGACAGCAGTGGCCTCAGCCTTAGGTACTCTCAAGAGTCACTCTGGGAGCTCTGGAAAAGTTAGGAAGCCCAGGCCTCACCTAGACTGCTAAGTCAGATTCTCTGGGGGTAGGACCCCAATGGGCATGAGTATGTCGCAGAGCCCCCGGGAGTTCCATATATAGCCAGCTTGAGAGGCAATGCTCTAGCCCGGTGTTTGGCATGGGTGGCTCCCTTCCAGATGAGCTCTTTGGAAGAGACCCTGCTGGGGAAAGTGCCTTCTTGGCAGCCCCGCCAGCCAGGGGGTAAGGCTGGGGCCCAGGGACTCACCTGCCCCTTCCTGCAGCTCCTTCCTCCGGGGCACACGGCAGCAGCAGATTCAGGGTATCCTGAGGGCGTGGCACTTGAAGGCATGCGGTCTGAGCACCCCGTCAGACAGTGCCAGGACCACCTTGCCCCCGGAGCCCCTGGGCGGCATCCCGGGAGGGGAGCCGCTGCTGGGCTGCAGCCCGCCCCGAAGCTCACTAGAGAAGGTGAGGGGCAGAGGATGGGAAGGGGCTAGGGCGGGTAGGGGGCAGGTGGGAGGAAAGAGTGGGGACGGGGCAGGGGCCCGGGGATCACGGACTCCATCCTTCCTTCCCCAGGCTTCCAGGGCCCCCGCCTTCTTGGAGACCCTCCAGCTGAGCTTTCTGTGGGCATCTGGGCAGAGGCTGAAGGCACGGTGCCTTCTGCTGTGGCAGGTGCGGGCCCAGCGGTCCCGGGGTGCAGCAAGGTGGCACCGATGTACTCTTCAGAGGCGGTAGGAACCCCTCCCCATGCTGGGTGAGCCATGCCACCCATGGCTCCGTGGACGTCTGGTTTCCCAGCCCCCTTCACATTATTCCTTGACCTTCACAGCAGCATCCCTTTGGGGTCTGCAGCCCAGAGGGCTCCCATCTCACGCTCCAATCCGTTGGTACCCAGACTCAGGTTCTCTGGGCTTCTCCTGCCCTCCTAGCCTGCCCTGCTGACAGGGTGGGGCTTGAGGCAGTCTACAGGATAATCGTTTCTCCCAGAGACTTCGCAGCTTTGGCTCATTCATTTATTCATCGGCACAAAACGCTTAAGCGTCGGTCTGCCTGGGTTCTAATCCCAGCCTTGCCCCTCACTAGCGATGTGATCTTGGGCAAGTTGCTTAACCTCTCTGTGTCTCCATCTCTCCATTTGTATGGGGATAATAACAGTAGTCACTCCATTGGGCATCAGCAAGGTAGGGGCACGTAATCCCCTAGCCTAGTACCTGGCACATAATAAGCACTGAGTTCATAGCAATGTTTCTTACTAGTGCCTGAGCTCAGGCCTTGGCACTGGGGTCTGAGATCCCATCTCATCCCTAACCTGTCACTGTGAGCATTCCAGCCCCCAGCAAGCCACGCTCCCCCATGCTGGAAACAGGGAGAAGAGCCCCCCTCAGGCTGCTGAGGGCGGGGATGGCTGGGGAGAGCGTGGGGTGGCAGGGACCATGCTTAGGGTGGACGCTCCCCTTCCTAGCATCCTCCTCGGCTGGAGCCACTGGGCCACAGCCCAAGGGGCCCAGAGAGAGCTGGCTGTTGGCTGGGCCTGGGACCGGAGCTGCAGGGCCGCGCTGGGCTTGTGGCGGAGGCGGCTGGCGCAGGGGCGAGAGGTGGAGCAGTGGGTTCGGGCACGGCGCCGCACGCTGCTTCGAGGCGCCCTGCACCGCTGGCACTCCTGCTGGCAGAGTGAGTCAGGGGCTGGGTCCGGGTCACTGAGGGCGAGGGAAGGGCCAGGTCCATCGGGGAGACCCAGGGTTTGTGTCCTTTAACACAGAGTCCAGGGATGGGACCCCCACAGAGCACACCCAGGACGGGGAGAGGGCAGAGCTGAACCCAGGGGCTTGGACATTGCCCGTCCACTCCCTGGTGGTGTGGAACTTACACGAGCTACATAACCTTTCTGAGCCTCAGCTTACGCATCTGTAAAATGGGGATCCCAGCAGCACCCGCCCTGTAGGGGATTGTGGGGAGTCTATGAGACCATCCACGCAGTGTTGGCTCAGAACCCAGCTCCCAGTAGGTGTTACTGTCATCATCATCTTCTTCATCCTCATCCTCATCACCCTCACCTGGACTTCAGGAGTCATGGGCCTGAGCACCGAGTCACGGTGTCTGCAGAGCCCAGCATAGGAGGTGGGGATCACTGGGGCCACTTTAGAGGCTTCCCACTACACCAACATAATGAGCTGGTGAGTGGGGATCTGTTCTGGCAAGTTTGTGTCCTGTCCAGCGGGGACAGCTACTTCTCCAGCCCAACTGCTGTCCTGTTGTGCTGACCCAGTGTTGCCAGACCTCATTGTCAAAGAAAAGCTGGAAATCCAGATTTTTTATGTGACTTCTTCTGATTCCTAAATATTTTCAAGAAATGAAAAATGAGTTGGGTTGGCCTGGTCATCACAGGACACTTGTAACCGAAGCATTTAAATCCAGATGGTTAGGGGGCCTCCTCTGTCCCTGCTTGGGTCGAGCGCAAAGGGCTAGCCGAGGAGGGGCCCACAGTTACCCAGGGCAGAGGGGCAAGGCTGGGATGAACGCCCGGGGCCATCTCAGCCTTTCTCTGGCCACAGGGCAGCAGGCCCTGCATGCAAAGTACCAGAGGTGGGTACAGGTCCATCTCCAGGCCCTGAGGAGGTCCGTGTTCCGGGACTGGCAGCGGGCAGCAGCTCGTCGGAGACACCCAGTGAACCCCCCAGAGCAGCTTCTGCACAGGTGGGTGGGCCCAGGGGTAGGACGATGAGGGTCATCCCCACTGGGGAAAAAGCAGAGAGAGAGCCCAGGGGACCGAACAAGGAAGCCACGGAGCCGTGACCACCCACCTTCCTTTACCTGCTTTGTTCGAGTGGTGGGGGGTGGCAAACCTTTAACCCCTCCTGATGCCCTGGTGAGCCCCAGGTCTCCAACTCCTGGCCAGGTCAGTCCTTTGGTTTGAGAGGCACAGGAAGGATGGGAGAAGTCCACGCCTCCAACATCCACCATAACGTGTGTTCTAATGTCTTGTCCGTCTCTCGTTGGAGCGCAGGCAAGTTCTACTCTATAGGGTTGCCAAAGGAGTGAAATCTTCATGTGAATAGAGGTGTTCTAGTAAAACGTGTATAGCTCATTTGTGCATAAAGGAGTGGGGACAGAGGCTGCTTCCTCCCACCGCCCAGCTACAAACTCGCAGATGTTCACGCTGTCCCCACACGGGCGCCCACCCACTGACGGCGGAGCCGAGATGCTGTGCTTTCACAGCTCAACAGTGGGCACTGTTTTTTTGGCCCCTCCCGGAGTGGAGGACACTGTGCTCCCCTCACCCACCTCCTGCCCCCTAGTGGGCTGGTGAGAGGAGACCAGGCCTGGCTGGAGGAGACTGGTGGCCCTGGGACTTGACCCCACACCAGCTGTGTTCCCATGACCTCCTGGGGAGCAAGCACCTGCCCGCCTGAGTCCGTCTGCGTGTGCACAGGCCCTAACCACAGCCGGCACTTTGACCCGTTACACATCACTTCCTATGTTCTGAAGGCACAGGGCTGTGCATGCAAAACCACGTATAACCTAGCACACTTTGTGGGGGATTTGGGGGCGCGATTTGGAAT
>NC_048228.1:9255427-9273147 GCF_002007445.2 Ailuropoda melanoleuca
CCCACCCCCTGTGCTCCCCCACCCCCTGCGCTTACCTTTTCAAGATAACGAGGGCATGCATGGTCCACGGGAGGAGGAGGAGGGCCTGGTTGAGCTGCACAGCTTCCACCGTCTTCCGGGCCACCGTCTCTGGCTTCAGCGGCGGGAAGAGGTTGGGGAACCTGACGCAGGAGGAAACAACAGGGGTTTTTTCTAGCGAAGCCAGCACTCCTGCTGACCGCCTCCGTGGCTAACGGATCTGGCCCATCCCTCTGGCGTCTGCTGTTTGGGAGACTTGAGGCCTCTTTGGAAGGCTCTGCCAGACCCCCACCTGCTGCCCCAGAAATGCTGGGAGTTCCCCCCTTCTTTTTCTTCCCACTGAGCCTCCCTTTGAGACTGGCGATCTTGTAGCCCACCCCCTGGGACCCCTTCTCCAAAATGCTTCCCAGGGATCCTTTAAAATGTCACTCCCATCCTGCGGCTGCCCGGCCCAGACCCTCCCAGGGCTCCCGGTGCCCTCTGCAGCCCTGCTCAGTGTGGGCCCTGCCCACCCACTGCCTGACCCTTCTCCCTTGTCACTCTGCTCCAGCAATCCTGGCCAACCTTTCTGTTCTTGCCACTTAAGCTCTTTGCCAGCTCAGGGCCTTTTACCTGCTCTCCCATCAGAGAGGGTTCTCGGCTCGTCCACCTGGGGTGGCCTCTGATCTCCTCCCCCTGCTAATTCCCTTGACTGCAGTTGCCACCTCTGGAATGGCCTTGCCTATCTGCTTGTCTCCTTGTTCACGACTGGTCTCCCCCATCAGACTGTGAGTTCCACAGGGGCCGAGGTCCGGTCGGTCTTGCTCTGTTTTATCCCCTCTGTGCAGAGTCTGGCACACAGTGGGTGCTCAATCAATGCCCCTGAACAACCTGCTGTTCCCCATATGTATCTTGCTCGTCCTCTCTGGAGGCAGGGGCTGCAGGAATGCCCCTCTCTGCCCAGCTCGCCGCTTTCCTCGCTGATTCATTGATTCACTGACTGAGCCATCCAAACATTTACAGAGCGCTTTCCTGGGGGCCGGTAAATGAACGACTGAACACGTAACGCCAGGGAGCTTTCTCACGCCTGCTCAGAGGCCTCTGGCCTGACACCCGCACTGTGAAGACGCTCCCTAAGTGCCAGGCCCCTGCGAAATACAACAGGAGCCGTTTGCTCCAATTTATAGAGAAGGAAGCTGAGGCTTTGGGGAGATTAGGGGGAGGCTCTGAGGACTCAAGTCAGGCCAGCATGAGCCTCAGGCTAAAACTCTGTCCTTGCCCTCGTGGGCCTGGAGACACAGGGCGGACCGTGATCCCACAAAAGGCTTGTGTGCTGTTCAGGCCCCAGAAGCACTTAGGGCTTAGGTGAGTCAGCCGGAGCTGATGTTACCTTGAGCAAAGGCAACTCTTGGGACCCGAGCACGGGCTGGGTTGGTCTCAGAGAACCCATGGCTGCTCCCCCCGCCCCCATTCCCCACGAGAGGCTTCCTTTGCTATCCCAACATGCAGCCAAGATGCTCACAGCCCTGCGATCTAGAAGGGCAGCCACGGGGGCCCTGCAGGGGTGAAAGTGCTGAGGCCACTCATGGAGGCCGGAACCCTACAGACACAGCGGGCAGTCTGGTTTTCCAGCCCCGACCTGGGCCGGTCCTGCTCGCTAGTTGGGGGAAGGGCAGACAGGAGGGATAGGCCAAGCTCCATGGGCTCGGGGGGCCCTTCCTAGTAAGAGCCCTGCAGGAGAACCTGACAGAGGATGCCAGCACGTCCGCCCGCTGGAGGGTCTTTCTCCTTTCCCTCCTGGTGGGTGGAATGGGTACACAGGGAACCGGCAGAGCAGTTACTCCCACGGAGGTAGCCCAGACTTGTGGAAGAAGCATGCCCAGCCAGTTTCCATCTGTGTGGCCCCGGGCAAGTAACTTCGCTCCTCTGAGCCTCAGTTCCCACGTCTGTGAAATGGGGACAAGAGCGCTCTCACAGGGCTGCTGAGGGCCAAATGCAGCCGCGATTGTAAAGTAACTGTCGCGGCTGGAACATAGAACAGGACCAGTAAAGCGCAATCTGCAAACAACAGCTCCCACCTCTGCCGGCTCGCTCTTGCCAGAAAGCCCATCAGTTTTTTCATGGTTGGAGAGGAAGCCAGTGCTTTCCTTCTTCTTTTTTTTTCTTTTAAGAAATGGGAGCTGGTTGAACACCAACCGTCCTTTTATGACTCTTTCCCCAGACCCTTCCGGGCTCAGCCACACATCCACAGGTGACTAACCTTCACCTGGCGCTTACTACGTGCCAGGCAGGCTGGTGGATTCGCATCCCGGAGCCCACCTCACCTGTGAAGCAGGGGGTCCATTACCTATCCCTTCTTAGAGATGAAACTAAGGCACAGGAAAGCTAAGTGACTTGTCCAAGGTCACACAGAGCTGGGATTCGGCCCGAGGCTATGCGGGCCCACACCCTGAACCACTGTAGAATGACCGCTTGGGGGAACCTTGCATTTCCTTAATGTGTGGGACAGGAGAATGCTAGAAGGTGAGACAGGCACCCTGCTAGAGGTCTGCTGATACCCTGCCTACTTCTGTGTTCTGGAGCCCAGCTGAAACCCCGGATAGTCCCTGCTGCTCTTCTATCCAATATGCATTTATGGAGCACCTCCTGTATGCCCAGATGAAAAGAAGCCAAACCAAGACGTGATGGGGGGAGGGGCACATGGAACATTAACTGTCGTTAATCCAACGTCCTCTACACACAGAATCTAAGACAGCAGAGCAGCGGTTCGATCCTGAGCGTCTGTGCGCCGGGCTTTGCGCCAGAACCTTCCAAGTGTCACTTCTACCCCTCCTCGGGAGCCCCTGAGGGAAATAGGACTCCCACACTTCTTCAGACTAGCGAAGTACAGCTCAGACAGGTAGCAAAACCGGCTCAAGAACTTGCAAGTGTAGAGACACGGTGCTGTCAGCAAACCACTCTCAATATTAACAGCTCGGGGGGACTGAGGGATCCCCACACGGCTTGCCCTCTGCCAAAGGCCCTCCACCGCTGACTCATTCGATTCCCACCAGGACCCTCCACATCGTCCTTGTTTCTGGAAGAAGCTGATACGTATAATCTGGAAGGCAAACCTAGAACTGTGTGCTGCGTTGCAAAAAGCAAGGAAAGTGGCTGTTGGGTGATTCCGCATTTTCGTTTATCTATGACTTTATGCCCCTTCACAACCCCACATCATTATAGCAACAATTATTGGGCACTTACTATATACACATGTGCTGTGGCATGCCAGGTCCCATTTTATTCTTATCACAGAACCCTAGGTGTAGATGTCCACACCATCCCTTTGTTTTTCTTTTCTTTCTTTTTTTTTTAGGGAGAGAGAGAGAGAGCAAGCTGGGGGCAGGGAAGGGGCAGAGGGACAGGGAGAGAGAATCTTAAGCAGGCCACGCTCAGCGTGGAGCCCGATGTGGGGTTCGATCTCACGACCCTGAGATCATGACCCAAGCCCAAATTCAGAGTGGGACGCTTAACCAAATAAGCCCCCCAGATGCCCCTCTCATCATCCCATTTTACAGATGAGCAGTGGAGGCTGCAGTGGGAACTCACTGGACCCAGGGTCACTGGGGACATTACAGGGGTAGGTGAGTTGGCACCAAAGTATGAGCTCTAAGCCAATGGTTCCCATTCCCTTTGATTTAATTGGCCCGGAGGAGAGATGGTTGGGCTTCCGTATTTCTTTAAATTGAGCTATAATTTGCATACACTAAAAAGGCATAAATTTTTAGTGTATAGCATGATTAATTTTTACCTATGTAACCGCACTAGGATCGGGAAGAGAGAACATTTTTAAAAGCCTAGAAAGTTCCCTTGTGCCTCCTCCCAAGCTATGGCCCCGTGCTCCAGGGACGGCCACCGCTCGGATTTCTATCCCGTGGCTGGGCTCTGGGGCTTCAGACAGTATGCTCCTGCAGAACGCACCCACCCTTCTGCGTCTCCCTACTTTTGCTCCACATAAGACTTACAGATTCATCCACGCTGCTCCTGGATGAACACTCCATTCTCTTTTGATGGTTGGGGAATATTCCACGGCATGCGTCTGGCACTGATACTTTACAAAAGCCCCCTGAGCGGAGAAGCAGGACCTAAAGCACTGAGGTACCCACTGCCTTGCAGACGGAGACTCGGGACTGAGACCACAAAGCCGCAGATAACGGGCTTCTGAAATGGTTCTCGCTGCCAGGGCTCTGTGCACGTGTGCCCCGTGCCCCTGGTCCGATCTGCTGTGGGCCGTGGCCGGGGGTGGTGGGGGAGACGAGTGCCCCGCTCACTGACCTGACCCTCATGCCCTGGAACATCTCGGTGCTGGTGTGGAAGGGCAGCACGGTGGTCGCACTGACTCCCGGACAGTCCAGCAGCCCCAGGGTCAGGCTCTCCATGAAGGCGAAGGCTGAGGCTTTGGATGTGCAGTAGTCGATGGCGCCGGGGATGGCAGAGAGAGCCAGCACAGAGTTGAGACACACGATATGGCCGTTCTGCAGCTCCAGCATCCGCGGCAGGAAGGCCTTGGTGGTCTGGGGGCGGGCGGGAGGTCAGTGTGGGGCAGCCGCAACCTCCAGCAGCCCCTCTAAACTTCTTTGGGGGAGAACGGGCCACCCCAGGGCACACGCACCCCTCCGATGATGAGCTCTCCTAGGATGGGAGGGGAGGGGGCCAAGCCTGCCCGCTGCAGGGCCCTGACTGCCCCCCATTCCTGTACGTCCAGATGCCCCAGCCCGGGTGAGCCTCTCCCCACACCCAGACGGCACCCGGGAGGGAAGGAACGGGTCACTGTCACACCCGGGGCTGGCTGTGGCCCCAGATGGCCCTTACCCAGAACTGGCCCAGGGTGTTGATGTGCTGGGACTTGAGAAGGGCGTCATCGTCACTGTCCATGAGGCTCTTCCCGTGGACCACGGCAGCATTGTTCACCAGGATGGTGATGTCGCCCACCTGCGGGCAAGGGGGCCACGGGGCCGTTAGGGCAGCTGGTCCTGGCGGCCGGCACCCACAGCGCAGGGACCTGCCCCCTCCACACTGGCTGTGTGCCCCTGGACAGCCACATTGTCTCTCCAGGCATCGACCTGGATTTGTGAGACGGGGATGCCAGCCATACCGGGGTGGATCTGAGGGTCTGAAAGACTTTATGGCACAAAGCAGGTTTATAATAAACGGGGTTATTGTTACATAAAAGCAGTTAACATTCACTGTGTGCCAGATACCAAACAGGGTGGGTTTTGCTCCCTTAGAGCTCACTGAGACATTCAGTGCAAACAGATGGTTGGAGTCAGGACAGGGATTTTCCCAGAGGGCCAGGGGACATTTGCCCCACAGGCTCTAGGACAGAAACTCACAAGGCCGAAGCTTCTAAAGGGGACAACAGGTGTTATGCAATCAACCCACCCCCCTAATCCCCACCCCGAGTAACACACACATGCACGTGCACACTCACGCACACCAGGCACGGGCCAGCTTCCCAGGAGAGTCCCCAAAGACGCCCGGAAACAGCCATTCTGCCATTAGCAAGGTTCTCTCCCAGGCCAGGTGAGATTGATCTCCTTGGCTGCTATTCTCCTGGGTCCAGCCGAGCTCAGGACAGACCCTTCTAGGCTACTTACCTTCTCCCGGACAGCTTTGGCCGTCTGGTACACTTCCTCCCGGTTGCCCACGTCACAGAGGAAGTAGTGGCACTCGGTGCCCATCTGTCGGATCTCCTCCGTCGTCTCCTTCAGGCATTTCTCAGTCCGGCCCCAGAGAACAATCTGGAAGGAGAGGATGACAGCACTAAATAAGTGGTCATTGCGTAAGCCGTTGTGATTCCGTGATTGGCATCAGAAATTCAGCAATCCGCCCGAGTAACTGGCAAGTAAAGTAACTGGCCTTCCTGATTGCATCCAAAGGCAGTTTGCAAAGCACAGCGACGGTATGCTTTTCTAAAGGGATAGAGCCTATTCTGAAATGAACGAGTAGTTTCTGAGCCCATTTATGACCAATCAATTGATGCGTTAGTTACAAGTCCTTCCTAGACGTTGCTTTCCACAGGACGCCCCCTGCCAGCTCGATTCCAGAAGCCACAGCAGAACTCCTTCTCTACGGTGTTCCGGAATGCTCTCAGGAACAAGCTGGCCGTCTCTCCCATTAGATCTAGAGCCAGGTTCATGAGCACCAGCCACCAGAATGGACTGGAAGGTCCTGGCCATGAGGCCCACAGAGGCGAAGTGGATCTCCCCCCTAGCTGCGGTCTCACTGGGGAGGAGGGCGCGAGGAGAGGCACCAGGCTTCCACTGAGCAGAAGATGCCGCCCCCACTGGTAATGCATGTGGGCCCCACTGCACTAGGAGGAGACCCTGGTACGGCCGATAAATGGATTCCTAACGCGGTGGGACAAATCTGTGAATGGCTGGTCATAAAAGGCTCAGAGGAGAAGCCCGGCTAATTCTCAACGTTGATCTAAGCAAGAACAACCCACCTACCTCCCCATGACATGACAGGTCGTGGGTCCAGTGAGGCCCCTGATGGTAAAAGGGCTTGAAGATGGGGAACTAAGAATCCTGAGCCCAGAGGGACAGAATGGGGGGAGCTGGAAGGCAACAGAAAAAGGAAGAAGGGCGCCTGGGTGGCTCAGTCAGTTAAGCATCTTGATTTTGGCTTGGGTCATTATCTTGGGGTCAAGAGATCGAGCCCCATGTCAGCTTGCCCTCAGCACGGCGTCTGCTTGTCCCTCTCCCTTCCCCACTGCCCCTCTTCTCTCTCTCTCTATCTGAAATAAATAAATCTCAAAAAAGAAAAAAAAAAGGAAGAGATGAGGTTTTTTTGGGGATTAGTCTAATGGGTTTCTATTTTTGTTTCTTCTTTCTTTCTAAAATTATCAATGAAATTCCTCCTTGAGGGGCACCTGGGTGGCTCAGTCAAAGCGTCTGCCTTCAGCTCAGGCCATGATCCTGGGGTCCTGGGATTTAGCCCCACGTCGGGCTCCCTGCTCAGTGGGGAGCCTGCTTCTCTCTCTCCATCTCCCTCTGTCCTTCCCCCCACTTGTGCTCGTTCTCTCTTTCCCAAATAAATAAAATCTTAAAAAAAAAATTTCTCCTTGAAAAATAAAACTCAATATGGAACCCAGTGTGTGAAACAAGGGAAAGGAAGAAATTACATGTCCAACTGCATATTTTCTTCCTCTAGAAACAACTAATGAGAAGGGAAAAGCTGTGTTGGGCAGGCAAACATTTTCAAGTGGGAGTTACAGAAGGGGCTCCAATTACACCAGCCCAGAATCCAGTGGATTTCTCCAGTCTGCTTTGTGACACAGTAGGGACAAGTCACACAGACAAGTAGTTGGAGATGGGAACAGTTTTTCAACTATGTACCTTAAAATCTCAGAACTTTTACTTAAGCGGAAAGGGCCCCAAAAGGATGTAGCTGGCAAGCTATACAAAAGAGCTGGGGGTCTCCCACGGATCTGCTTTTTTTACTAGCGTTTTTAAAACTTTTGAAATATTTTTAAAAAGAAAATAAAAGCGCTTTTTTCAACTCCTCAAACATCCCTGGGAAAGCCCGGTTTGAAGACTCCACCTAGCCCAAGCACTGTATTTCTTGTAATTGAAGTCTTAAAATACAGGAAGGGTTTTAGAAGGAAGGATTCCATTCGTGGCTCTCCATGACCACAAAAGTCCATCAAGGGCAAACAGACTGCAATTAGACAGGCTCCAAGGAACACTTTCTTGTCTGTTGAACTAAAAACAGACTAAGAATGTGTTCCTCCAGGAGAGGCAGGGAGATACACTTCAGGAAGAAGAAAACAAATATCTGTTGTAGGAGGGCAACTGGGTGCAAGCATCGTTCACTCCACCAAACCTCACCCTTGCCTTGTGGTCACTGTCCCCCAGTTTCCTTCCATCCTTCCTTGTTACCCCACCTGTCTGTCCGACCATCCATCCGTCCACCATCCATCCATCCATCCATCATTCCTTCCTTCCTTTCTTCCATCCACATACCCACCCATGCACCCAATCCTTCATCCATCCATCCGTCCGTCCGTCCATCTATCCATCCATCCTTCCTTTCTTCCATCCACCCACCCAATCCATCCTTCCTTCCTACCTTCCTGCCTTCCTTCCATCCACCTCTCCTTTCTTTCTTCAACTCATCCTCTCCCACCATCTATCCACCCTTCCGCCTAATTTCTGAATATGGCCGCCTTAGGTGAAGGTGATCCTTCGCCTTCTTTCTCTGCTCTGGTGCCTGCCCAACCGTACCTCACCTCCAGCTCCTACAGGGAACAGGACCACGGGGCTTCCACAGTTCCCTAGGGTCTGGTAGAAGGCAATGCCTCTGGGGACTCTGAGAATCTCTGGACAAGTGGATAGAGAGGGGAAGCTTGAAGCCGGGGTGGGTGCTGGCAGGTGCAGGGGTCCTAGCAGCACAAGTGATCACCTCAGAGGGTCTGGAGCAGTGGCATGGACGGGGGTCCTTCGTTCTGGGAACCTTAGGTTGTTTCTCAGCAAGAACAGGTGGGCCTGGGGGTCCAGCAGAAGTGGCACCAAGGGCCCAGGAGCTCCTGGATGGTTAACTAACTCTTCCTGATCCCCCAGTTCTCAGATAGGGTAAGGAGGGTAGAGTCTAAATCCCCCGATCCCTGGTCTGCCCAGAAAAACAGCAGTCAGAAAACCAGGGAGGCCAGGACCGTCTTTGTGGCACCCCGAGGAGGGAGAGGGGCTGGAGTAAGGGGAGGGGGATAAAATGAAAGCTGGGTCCCCTTGTCTTCCATGGTCAGGGGATACACCCCAGGTTTCATTTCCTTTTCAGGATCTGCTGAGGATGCCGGGGTGGGCTGGCTTCCTTGTGCTCTGTGCTCAGAGCCCCCACCTCGCCCTGGGCACTAGGACAGGTTTGCTTTCTGCCCACCTCACCCCAACCCCGGGCTGGGAGACCCCTGCAGGCCTCAAGCCTGGCTTGTTCATTTTCATATTCCAGGGCCCAGGAGCGTGTGTGCTGTTTGCCGAGTGAATGAATGTTCACGGCCACAGGTGGGATGGCCTGGGAGGAGGTTTAAGGCTGAGGCCATCCGGGTCGCCTGGGTGGCTCAGTCGTTAAGCATCTGCCTTCGGCTCAGGGCGTGATCCTGGCATTCTGGGATCGAGCCCCACATTGGGCTCCTCCACTGGGAGCCTGCTTCTTCCTCTCCCAGTCCCCCTGCTTGTGTTCCCTCTCTCGCTGGCTGTCTCTCTCTGTCAAATAAATAAATAAAATCTTTAAAAAAAAAAAGGCTGAGACCATCCCATCTTCCTCGACTGAGCCATTTGGGGTCCCAAAACCTTCAACACAGAGTCTGCTTGGACCAAGATTCAGGGAGATCCAGATTCCCCCAGAGCCTCAAAACCGTCCTGGGGCTGAGCTGTGAGATAGTCAGGTCAGAGGTGTGGGCCCTTGAAGGGGGCAAGGCGTGAGTCTCAGATGAAAATGAGGCTCCGGCCCATGCGTGCCTCGATGGGTGGCCCAGGGCTGGTCCTCTGGGGGTGGGAGGTGAGGGAGAGAGCTGAGTAGAGAACAGTTGGAGCTGCTCCTTCCACTGTCCCTTCCTGGTTTCTCCTCCTCTAGGACCCCCCTGCGGACCCAGAGGCACTGACCAGGGAACTGGCAGGTTCAGCCCAGCAGGCCTGCCCATGCAGAACCTGCCCAGAGTCAGCTGGGGGTGACCCCGGGCAGCTGACAGGACAAGAGTCCCACCCAGTGCCAGAACGAGGGAGAGGACGGGCAGGCAGGACACAGGGGTCTGAGGAGCGTGGGGTGAGCAGCCCGAGGAGGGGGCAGATTTATGAGCCCGTGGAACCCAAGCTGGCCTCCTCTGAGTTCACTCCCAGGACGGGGGGTAGCTGGGAAGGGCCAGCGGCCCCAGGATCCACTCTTAGGCTGGGCTTATAAAGTAAGGGCTCAGGGTGGCTTCACATCTGGGGCCTCCCTGGCCCTCTGGGGGGATCGGTTAGCTCCCATCCTTCGGGCTGCGTGGCTGGCCTACGTGGAGGGAAGGCGAGCAAGACCTGTAGCCTTCCGGGGCGGGGGGCTCACGCTGCGGCCGCCTCAGGGAGCCAGGGTTCCAGCGAGGGAAGACAGTGACCGGGTGAGAACGCCGTCGGACACAAATTGCAGCGAGCGGGATAAAGAGTAAGTGGGGAAACTTCATTTAAATCTGGGGATTGATGAGGTCGTTATATTATGCCCATTGTACAGATGACGAAAGTACGGCCCAGAGAGGTAAGCAACTTGTCTGAGGTCACACAGCAACTGAGTGACAGAGCTGGGATTTGAACCGAGGTTTCTCAGCAGCATTCATTCTCTCCCAATAGGAGAAAAGCCATTGCCTCTCTTCGGGGGTCTTGTGGGAATTAAGCCCGCGGAAGCTGGCACCCACTAAGTGTTCAGGACATGCCCTCTAGTATTATTTCCCGTGGACACAAAGAGCTGAGAACATCAGCACGGCCTCTTGAAATATCTTCATCTGCGGCCGTTAGAATGATGAGTGTTCACGACGTGGGAAAGTGCTGAGGGATCTAACGCTGGGGGAAAAGACTGCAGCCTTGTCCAGATAGGATAATCTCACCTCTAAAAACATAACAGGTTTTTTTTTAAAAAAAGATTTTATTTATTTATTTATTTGAGACAGAGCGAGTAGGGGGAGGGGCAGAGGGAGAGGGACAGCAAGCAGACTCCCCCCACCCCTGCTGAGCAGGGAGCCTGAGATCATGACCTGAGCCGAAATCAAGAGTCAGACATTTAACCGACTGAGCCCCCCAGGCGCCCCTAAAAACCTAACAGGCTAATGGAAGTCGCCAGGCTACGTAAGAGCAGGGGTTGTCTCAGGTGGGATCGTGGCTGACCGTGCTTTTCTTCTTTATGCCCGGGTGTACTGAGGAAATCGTCTCTAAAGGACGGTGACCGTTATTTATGATCTTAAAAAAGGAAGGCAGAAGAGAAGCTTCCCCACAGATCATCCCCCGAGCAGCTCCTTCACACACAGGTAGCTCAGCACTGGGGGTCCCAGCCCGGCCTGCTCCCTGCCCCCCCCAAAGGCGGTGCCTCTCGGGAGCTCCCCTCCAACGTGAGGCGGCTGTCTATTTGGACCTCTCTCCCCATCGCTGTGTGAATGAGTGAGGAAGCTCCCAGAGGACCACAGTTAGGGTTCACGCCCACAAATCACACGCTGCCCTTGGCCCCAAGTGCGCTGTCGTCACCATCTCCCTTTTAGATCCCGTGTCTTGGAGGGCAGGGAATGAACCTCACTCATTCTGAGCTCCCTGTGATCCTACCTAGGGCCCAGCACAGGCTGTTTTTCTCTGTTTTAAATGCCAAGGCTACTGTGGACTCCTATTCATCCTACAGAACCCTGCTTGAATGCCCCCTCAGTTCTGAAGCTTCTCTGGTTGCTCCTTCCACCCTCCCTACGATAGCGACACCATTATGCTGCTAACATCTGGTGAGCACTTTCCACGGGCTCCTTTCATCCCTACAAGTCCATGAGTGGGTATGGTTATTCTGTCCATTCCACAGGGGAGGCTCAGATGGGTAAAATGACTCACCAAGGTCACACCACTTATAAACAGTGGTGCAGTGCGACTCAGGACTCACAGTCCCAACTGCCAACACTAACCTTTTGTTTGTGGATACCCCTGCCTCTCCCACAAGCTTGCAAGGCCCTCTGGGGATTCCCATCCATTCTGTCCATCTTGTAACCTTAGTACCCAGCATGGGCCAGCCACGGAGTACAAGCCAACTAACATTGTCACATGGTGTTGGCCCGGGGAGGTCTCTAGAAAAATCTGCTGAACAGAGAACAGTGAGTGACTCTACTCCACCCGGCCTGGTCTTCTTTGCCTGAAGAAGCTTGCATGAGTGCCTGGACTTGGCCTTCGTTGCTGGAGCTCAGCTACAGAGCACAGTCCCCACCCCCTCCGGGTGACATGAGCTGGGTGGTCTCTGGGTGGGTCCCAGGAGGAGCATCTGTTTATAACTGGCAGCCCTGGAAAGATCCAAGTCCCTGGGATGGTCTTTAGCAGAACAGCTCATGTCTCATGGGCTCATGTCTTGGAGCAAAGTAGTGCTGAGTTGGCTTCTCAGAAAGGAAGAAAATACGCCCCAGAGTCCGCAAATCATGGCAGGGTGGGGGGGGTCATGATTCGGAGGGTGCACAGCTCTCCTCCACTCTGAGCACCTCCAGTGGGAGGACAGTAATAAGAATCCAGCCTTGTGGACAGATGAGAAGGAGCAAACACCAAAATTCAGTGTGGCCAGGAAGGGGTGGAGAGTGGTGTGCAGGGGTGCTGGCAGGAAATGCTGAGAGCGTGGACACCCACTCTCCAGCGTACGTTAAATTTTGAGTTTTCCCCTCTTTCATAGTCTTGTCCATTTCCAAAAGAGATCCCCTACTCTTTGAGTAGAGCGGCCTAGAACACAGGCTCAGGAGCCAAACCGGCTGGGCTCAATTCTCTGATCTATCACTCAGGAGTCACGTGAACTTAGCAAACCCACGGAGCCTCTCTGGAAATTAAGGTCATTAATTTCAAAGGGTGGCTTGGAAGATGCAGAAAGGACATGATAAATGCTAGCTATTCTTCTTCTTCTTAATCCAAGAACAGAAATAGGTCCCCCTTTGCTCGCAGAAGATCCCACCATCCCCCCCATAAAACTGGAGTCATCAGGGGGCCCAGTACTGGAAGACCCCAACCAGGGCTCCACGGCCTTGCGTCTAGACACAGCCTTAACTGGGGCAGAACCCCAGGATCTTAGAGACCTCTCCATTTCCATCCTTGCCCCTGACCTAGAAGACCCTCCTTTGTCCACACCCCTGGCCCGCCAAGGTGGAGACCGTCATCGATACCCTCCCACCTCAGAGTGGGCTGCGGGGCGCCCTGTAGGAAGATTCCCGGGAGAGGTTTTCATGCTGAGTCTGGGAACCCTGGGGAATCTAGTGAGGAGCCTCGAGGGCTGTTGAGGGGTAGGAGGCTTGGTAGATGGGGTCCCAGCCCCTCCCCACTGGCCATCCAGAGTAGGGGCACTTTTTTAAAGAAAAGATTTATTTATGTATTTATTTTAGCCCAGGGGAGGGAGAGAGAATCTTAAGCAGACTCCCGGCTGAGTGTGGAGCCCAACACGGGGCTCGATCCCAGGACCCTGAGATCAGGACCTGAGCAGAAACCAGGAGTCGGGTGGGTGCTTAACTAACGGTACCACCCAGGTGCCCCAAGAGCGGTGGCACTTGTTTTTTTTTTAATGTATTCATTTGAGAGAGAGCGAAAGCATGAGTGGGGAGGAGAGTCAGAGCAAGAGGGAGAAGCAGGCTCCCCGCTGAGCAGGGCGCCCGACATGGGGCTCGATCCCAGGACCCCGGGGATCATGACCTGAGCTGGAGGCAGACGCTTCACCAACTGAGCCACCCAGGCGCCTCATTTGGGGCACTTTTCTTAGTCTTCTGGAACAGCTATTTCTACAAAAATTCTGTTGCTAAAAATAAAGTTTGAAGGCTAGTGCTCTGGATCCTTTGCCCTTTCTCCTCTGGGACAGAAGATTTTCTCTAGCAATGAATCCCAGGTGGCTGCCTCTAGCTCCTGCCATTTGGGAGGACCAGCCTGTCCCCCAGCACACACAACCAGCCCACCAGCCCTTCTTCCAAAGACAACGCTTCAAAATCAATGACTGAAAAAAAACAATGACAGTGATGGGTTACCTCCTCGAGACATTTCGGATCTTTCCACCTTCCCTTCCAGGAGCCCCGTTTCCACGCTCTACATGCTCCTGTCTGTGCCCTGCCCTTAGGTTCATTATCCGTGTCCCTCCAGTGACTCCTGACCCCAGCAGGTCAGAGGTGGCCACAGCACTGGGCCTCTTTGCTAGGGACTTGGGCTAGAGGCGGCTCCCCCTTCCCATTCCTGCGCTGCTGAGCTGCCCCCGTGACAGGCAGGACAGGTTGGTGTTGCTTTCGTTCCCTGTTCGGGCCTGCCGAGAAGGTTCTGGCTACCACTGGCTCGCTATTGGAGAGGATTGTTACGAAGCTCCTTCTGTGAGATCAGGCAGCACTGTCCTCCTCCCGCGAGTCCCTGACCGCAGCCTGGAGCTGGACAGAGACGTCCTCCTTCCCACGTGCCGCTTGGAACTGGCCCTTGGGCGCCACCGGGATAACCACGAGCATCATGCAGGACACCTGCTGCAGTCTCTCACCTAGTCCTCTGACAGCTCCAGGAGGGAGGTACTGTGCCCGTTCTCAAAATGAGAAAACTGAGGCACGGAGGGGCTATGCGACATGCCCAAAGTCACTCAGCCGGTAGGCAGTAGAGCCGGAACTCCAACCTGCTGGGTCTGATGCCCAAACCTGTGCCCTCGGCCACTGGACTTCCTCTGCAGGAGCAAAGTGACCCCAAAAAGGGACCCCTGACAGCCGCCACAGCTAATGTCTCCTGGGCGCTCCCCGTGTGCCAGGCTCTGCTCTGGACATTTGAGATGTCGTTCTCACAGCTGCCCTGCAGGTGTTAACAGCTTGACTTGTGTTCCACAAGAAGGTGTGTCCAATTCCTGATCCCCGATACCCATGCATTTGGAAAAGGGGTCTTTGCAGGTGTAATTAATTAAGGATCTTGAGAGGAGATCACCCCGGATTAGGGTGGACCCGAAAATCCAATGACAGGTGTCCTTATAAGAGACAGAAGAGAGACACAGAGAAAAGACTAGACTTCGTCCCAGGCGGCAGCCACAGAAATGTGGTCCTGGAGGAATGAAGGAAGAAGCCTAGGTCACCTTGGAGCTGGTGGAGTGGAGCCCCCAGGAGAGGGTGGCGGCATGGACGGGCTGAGGCAGAGTCTGATTACACACTGCCCTGGAGCACTGGGACCAAGAAGATGTGTCTGATCCCCAGATAATATGGGGCCACCGGAGCCCCCCGCTTTTAGAGCAGTTTTAGGTTCACAGCAAAATTGAGCAGAAGACATAGAGATTTCCCCCCTGCACCCACTCCCGCACAGCCTCGCCGTTACCGATGTCCCCCCAGAGCGGAGCACCTGTTACAGCTGATGAGTCCGCACCAACACATCCCAATCACCCAGAGCCCGTGGCTGACGTCAGGGCTCAGGGCTGGCGGTACGTGCTGGGGGTTTAGACAAATGTGTAACAACATCGACCCACCACCGCGGTCTCGTATAGAATAGTTTCACTGCCCTAAAAATCCTCTGGGGCCTCCGTTCACCCTTCCAACCCCTGGCAACAACGGACCCTTTAGGGTCTCCATAGTTTGGTCTTTTCCAGAACATCGTATAGTTGGAATCACGGTATACAGAGCCTTTTCAGGTCGGCTTCTTTCTCACGTTAGGGTGCCTCCATGTCCTTTCATGGCTCGATAGCTCAGTTCTTGTCAGTGCTGCATAATATCTCATTGCTTGAATGTTTTGGTGTTTTTATCCATTCACCTACTGGAGGGCATCTTGGGGGCAAGTTTCGGCAGTTATGAATAAAGATGCCATAAACACCCTTGTGCACGTCCTTGCTTTTTTACTTTCCAGATCTCTCCCAGCCCCTGGGACACACATCTCCCTCCATGACGGAAGTCTTACGTCCCTGAGGATAGAGGGCACCCCCCGCCCAAGCTCCTACTTCTTACCTGCCAAGAGCCACGTCTTCAGCAACTATTTGGAAACCAAACGTGACGACTGGGCTGAGTCCCATCTCATCCTGGGGTGTGATTCTTGTGAATCTTTTTGGTTCCAGGACCACTGGGAAAACCCCCCAGGGAAACTACCTCAAAGGCTGACTACAAAAGAGTAGACAACGTCTCACTTCTAGCCAGACACTCAGGAGCCGCCCCGCCTTCTGTCTACCCTTAGACCACACTTGGCAAAACCTGGCAGTGGGCAAACTAGGGCCGGAGGTGCGACCTGAAGGCCCATGACCTTGGCCTCAGTTCCTCCCTCTGGACCTCTCAGTAGAGAACACCACCTAACGTTGAGGTGCTGGTGCAGCGGTGCGGGGGTGGGGGAGCCGGCGGTGTTGGGCCACTCAATAGCCCGTACAGCCTTGAGCAGCACCAGCCCGAGAAATGGGACCAGAAGGGCAGGGCACGGATGAAACTGAGACAGGCCAAGCTGTACTAGCAGAACTTCCAAAGCAATGCTTCAGCCTAGACCCCAAAGCCAAGCTTCTCCACGGCTCCCTGTCCTGACTCACTCGCTCCCACACTCAAGGGGGATTACTGAGTGGTGACTGCGTGCCAGGCAGTGTTGGAAGCTCTAGAATACAGCAGGACATAAGTCCATCCCACTTTCCTGGCGTCGCCTTTATGTGTGAACGGGGAAGACGGGGACAACGAACATAGGAACAGACTGACTACATAATATATAAAGGCACCCGGGGGCACCTGGGTAGCGCAGTCGTTAAGCGTCTGCCTTCGGCTCAGGGCGTGATCCCGGCGTTCCAGGATCGAGTCCCACATCAGGTCCCACATCAGGCCCCTCGGTTGGGAGCCTGCTTCTTCCTCTCCCTCTCCCCTGCTGTGTTCCCTCTCTCACTGGCTGTCTCTATCTCTGTCTAATAAATAAATAAAATCTTTAAAAAAAAATTAAAATAAAAAATATATATATAAAGGCACCCAAAAGTGCATGGGAGGAACCGGAAGCTTTGTAGGGGGGCGCTGGATGGAATGATCATGGGGTAGGAAGCCAGGGACAGGGAAACCCTCTCTGGTAGGGTAACGTTTGGGAAGAACGGAGGGAAGTGAAGGAGGGAACGATATAGACATCTGGGGAAAGAAACTTCCAGGCAGAGGGAGCAACCAGTGCAAAGGCCCTGGGGCGGGAATGAGCTCAGGGTGCTGGGGGAGGTCCAGGGGCAGAGCTGAGTGGGAGACATGAAGTTGGGGACTGTAGCTGGGAGAGGTGTGGGGGGCTGTGAGTTCTATTCCCAGTGAGAACGGAAGCCCTTCAGAGGGTTGTGACCAGAGAAACGAGAGCCTCTGACTTGGATTTTGGAACCAGCTCTGACTGCTGGACTGGGGGTTTGGAAGGAGGGTGGGAATCAGAGCAGTGGGGGGGGGGGCAGGTCGGGAGCTGCTCTACAGGCAGGTGACAGATGAGACAGATGGAGGGCCCTGGCGCTGGGGCAGTTGGGTTGAGCTGGTGGAAGAGGAGGGGTGCAGGACTGGGCTGCCAGGGGAAGAGGGGTTCCAAGAGGCCGTGGAAGGGTCTGGCCTGAGCAAATGGAAGAATGGTTGTCATGCCCTGAGCCCCCGAGCCTCCCTCTCCAGGGAAGGTCGGCTTTGGCAAGTCCCAGGTATGGAGGAAGAGAAAGATCTGACTTGGATCCCCAGGTCCCCCCTCCTTCCAGAACACTTGGATTAAGCAAAGTGAGGGGGAGGGGCGGCGGTGAGTGAGGAAACAGTTCCAGGTGGCAAGGGCAGCCTCCCCAGGAAGAGGGTGCCTGGATGCCAGCCAAGCAGGCCCGCTACCCACCTAGCGTGCGGCTACCCACCTAAACCCACCCGTTCGCAGTAACAAAGCCCCGGCCGCCCAGCCCTGCCCCCCGACAGCTAAGGAGCCGCCGCCGCAGCAGCCCGCTCCGCGCAGGGAGGCGAGTCTGCGCTCACATGATGGGGTGAGGGGGTGGCAGGAGGAGCCGCCGGGCGAAACCTCAACGGGTCTGGCAGGAGGCTCCAGGAAGTCTTTCTGAAAGTGGGCCCAGGG